>NC_091119.1:22745391-22902891 GCF_040183065.1 Periplaneta americana
TTGTCTTATGTATTCGTGACGTTGACTTTGTGTGTTTTGTATTGCTGTTTCTATGTTTATGATGGTTTGTGTTTGTTGTTTTGTACCTGTATTGTTCTGGTGTATGTTGTGTCTTAATCCTTTTTCTAGTAGTTTAGTTTCATTGTGGTTGAATGTTATGTTTATTGCGTTGAATATTCTTTGGTGGAATTAGTGTTTTGTGGTGTATGCTGACTGTTGTGTCTTTAGTGTGGCTAGTTTATTGTTGGGTCTTTTTTTTCTGGCTTATTTCTGTTATTACTTGGTTGTGTGTGTTAAATTAACAGTTGATAGAAATAAATTAGGATAATAATTTAAAATAAATTCACGATAAATGTGTTGTAAAAATTTTAAAAACTCCTTGTAACAACATTGTTTAACGGAAAACTGTGTAACGTCTTCAGAAATTTCAACCCACAGAAATTTAAACTACATTCTAGTGAATATTAGGATTAGATATTTGCTTAGGTTATAATATAGTATACATTTCATGAAACTTTTTAATTGAAATATAAGATTGTAGTTTAGTATTTAATTTCATCTCATTACATTTCATTCATTCATGTGTATAAATTATAAAACTTTGTAGAGTTTTGCTGAATTTATAGGTTTGTAAAATTGTATTAATTCCATAATTGAAACGTAAGGTTAATTCAACAGGAGACTTCATTAATCAATATCATATTATTATTATTATTATTATTATTATTATTATTATTATTATTATTATTATTATTATGTATTTATAACCCTAACATACCTATCTCAGGTAAAATAGGGTTCTCTGTAAAATTGGAGTATAATAAATAAGTCAAGTTTTGACAATAGAGTTGCCAACTGTTGTTGAAGAAAATCCGGGAGACTAAGTGGTCTACAATATTTCACATAGAATATTGACAAATTATTCAATTCAGTTAGGGTACCGGTACTAAAATAGTACATTATGCAACGATCCTTTAATGGTAGTAATTAAGAAGCGAGTATGTTTATGAAACGAGCGCAAGCTAGTTTCAGAATTTTCATACGAGGGTCTTAATTACCATTATAGTCAAGTTTCATACGACTTTTTATGCTCGACCATATTTCTAACTTGAAATTATTCATAATTATTCATGTTATTCTTATCTACAGTAACTGAGGAGCGGAACTGACCTTGTGCAATACCTCGTAAATTGTGAGGTGTGCGCAGACGCGAAAGTATTGGTTTTTTCCGAGAAACAAATGTCGACATTGACCTTGATATAATCTAGAGAGTAAAATAAACATTAATCTTGATATAATCTTGAAATTGAATTAGACATTGAAAAACGAGATGACAAATTGAATTTATTTGAATATTATTTGCAACTAACGCTAATTATTATAGTAATAGAACTAGTTGTCTTTCGATTGCATATCCGAGAATAATCGATACTTGCGCTTTCATATTGCTACAATGGTATTTTCTGATTGGTGGAACACCTGAACTTTAATGAATAGGTGTACTTTAATGAGGTCCATTAAAGGGCTGCTACCAGGTGTACAATTACTACATTTTGGCATGGTCGAGCATAAACAACTTTATTCTACACTTAGACAGGCTTAAATTAAGAGTATTTTGAAACATTTTTCCTCTTATCATAATTTCAAACAAATTGTAAACATTTCCTACATGAGTAGTTGAAGTTGACTGTGATCTGCAGTTCTGATTTGGTTAGATGTTTCGTGTTCATGTTTCGAATATCTATTCAATCAATCAATCCACCCACCCACCCACCCATATTTATATAACAAAATTGACTTAATCTAAAGCTTATGGACATTTTCTCACTCGTTTATCACTATTAGCAACACAGTCATTGCACATATTTTATTGCCGTGTGCAAGACTCATGAATTCACTTCTTGCACACAATGAATTCAATCCAGTAGGCCTACATTTTTTTGTCATCAGTCTCTTTTAGGCGGCGTTTATAGGTACGGTAAGGAATCCCGTATGCTTGCGATGCTCTAAAACAGTTCATACCCTCTGTTATAACATGTTCCATCTCAAGTTGAAGACTGTCCTCAACCCACTGACTTCTATCAGAGGATCTTACGTAATGTTTACACATTCTCTGCAATAAAACAAAAAATAAAACTGTTGCAACAAGTTGTCATCTTACCCCGAAAAATAGTGATCATCTTCCTTAAGTATCGGAGTAAGATGCCTAGTGCTGTGACGCAACCTAAGATGGCGGAACAAGGTCGTTGGGTGTTAACAATACAAACTTTAGAACCTTTACTACAATATCCATTACAAAGGTTTGACAGTTATTACGAATTCAAGGATGTATTAAAATTTTAACATACTTTTGCAATTATTTTATATCAGAAAATATGAGCTTTTTCTTGCTTTTTTTCTTCTCACAACAAGAATACGTGGTAAAATGGGTTAGCTTCCACTCTTCAGACATTCAACTGTCTCAGGGATCATGAAGACATGCGCGTGGCGTTCTCCCTTGGAAGAATGTGAAACTACAAAGAAATAAGCATCTTCCCCCGATAGTCATTTCCCCCCGATTCACTCTACGTATCCTGCCAGACATTATGGAACAAAGTATAGTTTTGGTAGTCTAAATTATGAGTCTACACTACTTATAACCAGTCTTCTGGTTTTATGTAACAGACCTCTGGATAAAGTTTCTTAATGTCTTTTGCTAAATTTTCTTTATAATTTTATGTAAAATATTACTAAAATCTTCGCCACATCTATAAGTTGAGACACACTCTATGTAGTTAGAAATGAATCACCCTAGATTACAAACAATGATCCGTAACTACTTCTGATCTGAATAGAGTTAGTTAGTTAGTTAGTTAGTTAGTTAGTTAGTTAGTTAGTTAGTTAGTTAGTTAGTTAGTTAGTTAGTTAGTTAGTTAGTTAGTTAGTTAGTTAGTTAGTTAGTTAGTTAGATAATTAGTTAGTTAGTAAGTTTAGTTAGTTAGTTAGCTAGATAGTTAGTTTAGTTAGTTTAGTTAGTCAGTTAGTTTAGTTAGTCAGTTAGTTTAGTTAGTTAGTTTAAGTAGTTAGTTTAGTTAGTAAGTTAGTTAGTCAGTCAGTCAGTTTAGTTAGTTAGTTAGTTAGTTAGTTAGTTTAGTTAGTTAAGTAGTTCAGTTAGTAAATTAGTTAGTCAGTTTAGTTAGTTAGTTAAGTAGTTAGTTAGTTTAGTTAGTTAAGTAGTTAGTTCAGTTAGTAAATTAGTTAGTCAGTCAGTCAGTCAGTTTAGTTAGTTAGTTAGTTACTTAGTTTAGTTAGTTAGCTAGTTAGTTAAGTAGTTAGTTTTGTTAGTTTAGTTAATAAGTTAGTCAGTCAGTCAGTTTAGTTAGTTAGTTAGTTAGTTAGTTAGTTAGTTAGTTTAGTTAGTTAAGTAGTTTAGTTAGTTAGTCAGTCAGTCAGTTTAGTTAGTTAGTAAGTTAGTTAGTTTAGTTAGTTAGTTAGTTAGTAAATTAGTTAGTCAGTCAGTCAGTCAGTTTAGTTAGTTAGTTTAGTTAGTTTAATTAGTTAGTTAGTTAGTTTAGTTAGTTAAGTAGTTTAGTTAGTTAGTTAGTCAGTCAGTCAGTCAGTCAGTTTAGTTAGTAAGTAAGTTAGTTAGTTAGTTATTTAGTTAGTTAGTAAATTAGTTAGTCAGTCAGTTTAGTTAGTTAGTTAGTTTAGTTAGTTTAATTAGTTAGTTAGTTAGTTATAGTTTAGTTAGTAAGTCAGTCAGTCAGTCAGTTTAGTTAGTTAGTTAGTTAGTTAGTTAGTTAGTTAGTTAGTTAGTTAGTTAGTTAGTTAGTTAGTTAGTTAGTTAGTTAGTTAGTTAGTTAGTTAGTTGGGTTTATAAAGGGCGCGTCAGCTACTATGACTATTTGCGCCTTATCTAAAATAATTCTTCAAAAAATAAAAACACGAACAATACAATAAGCATAATGCTAAAAAGAACTAAGAAACGTTGTCATGGTGATTCATAAAATTCATAGAAGTGAGCAGTTCTGAGACCCTAGGTAGTATTCAAAACGAACCAATAAAATAATAAAACAAAGGCCACCAGAGAAAAATAAATTGTATAGAATATTTCAAAACAATAAAATTTTATAAAATATTCGGATGTAAAAGGTCCAAAATGTCAGGTATTTTTTATTATCCAATTTAATAAACCCTATTTCATCCTGAGGTATATTAGGGTTATAGTTGGCATCAAACTACATATTTTATAACCAAAACACAAAAGTAAAGTTATAATATAAAATTGTAGTCACAGTTACAATTCACATGAATTATGTAGAAGAATGCACCTTAGTGAAAAATGTATCCTGTTAAAGATTAATGAGATGTCTGAGGAATAATCAATGCAAAAGATATACAGGAATGCCTAACCGTTTCAGAGTAAATACATGATCTAAAAAGATAATCAATAGTAGATTAATATAACAAAGTTTGACTTTCACTTTCAAATTAATACTTAATTCATGAACAATGGAACAGTTAAGAGTAATAAAGGGATATTACAAGCAATGATTTACGATTACAAGTTACATACATGATTCAGGAACAAGTACAATAATTAAAATAATAAGACAAGTAAATGACTTGCAACTAAGGAATAACGAAATTCTTGAAGGGCAATATATAATAGTAGGGGCAATACAAAAGATTTAAAAACAAATGTAAACAGTAAAGGAACAGTAGAAAAACTGACTTAAAATTAAAGGGTTACACATTCTTTTTAAAGTAATAGGTAACAACAAAGAAATGTCAGCAGTGGCGGCTCCTGCATATTTCTTAAGAGGAGGAAAGAAGTTAACAGCGCAAAATGACACCTTCTTGAGAGAAACATGCTACAAATTAGCCTACATGCATACTTGTAAGATCAGATAGTGTTAGGGTTGGCCTTCCCTTTTTTTTATAGCAATAATTTGTTTTTGTAAACTGAGTTTCCTAAATTGTCCAAAATATGTTTTCACTTCCATTCATTGTTGAATAATTGCACAAATTAACAATTACAAAGAAATTCACAACCTCGCAGCATTTTTCACGCACCACACGTGTTGGAAGAGACTAGCTACTAACACGTAACCGGAACCGTTTTACGGAATTAGGATTGAGAAATAATCTGTTAGGAAAGCGAGAACACTGCACCCACCCACGTGGTCTGTGTTGCCACATGTATATTTTACAAGTTCAGTACCACATGCTTTTGAAGAATGTCAGTTCTTGTAAAGCCATATTACCATTATTGTTCAAAGCTGCCGGTGGCCGATTAATTTTTTTATTTTAAAAATAATGTAATTTACAGTACTTTCAATTTCAAATATATTTGTACAAAACTGACAACTTGACTGTTGCCCTGTCTAGTAGACAATGAATGCAAGTGAATTTCATGGACCAAAAGATCTGCGATACTAACGTAGAACTACTTCCGCTTTGATCTATATATAAATCCAACTTCAACTTTCAGATATCCTCGAAAGTTTCAAACCATGAATAGTAGCTTATATAAAGTGCAATGAATAATATATTTTTTTATTTATAATTTAAAAAAAGTTTATATGGTGTCTTTCATAGCTTTGCGTTAAAACTGTTTTTATTGTGCTTTCTCCCAGTTGTGTTATAGTCTGGTTGAATGCAGCATCGTTAGATGGCAGCGGTAGCGAGCTTGCTGCACGACCAGTCGGTTTCTATTTCCCGCCCATGCGCTGATTCAGAGGAGGATCTCCTCCCTATCCGTTCATTTACTTGCTTTAAAATTCTGCTTCTTTCTCTGGCCACTAGTGCGCTGTTGTCTATGTGTGTTAACTGCAGTAAAGGAGGAAAGGATTGCCTTTCCTCCACACAAACAATCTCTCATCCTTCTCATAGTTTTCGCGCAGTACATGAGCGCGCGTCGTTTAAAACTCGATCAACCGAGGTTTTCTTATAGCTGTGAACTTAAAAATTATCGAATCTTCCTCGAATTTCAAGGCATATATTTCATTTGGTATTTACTTTCAAAAGAAGAAAAATGTGAGGAGGACGTTCCTCCCTTCCCTCCCCAGAGGAACCGCCACTGAATGTCAAGTATTTAAAATACAAATATAAAACAAATGTAACCTCCGGATGTAAAAGCTCCGGAGTACAGTCTTAATAGACGTCTTTTAATGATTTCCATGTGTGTTTGCTTTCAAGATAAATTAATTTGCAGTTCTCTCGTTTGCTATAAACTACTGTTGGAGAATTCGCCATTACAAACAAGTTTGCTGATCACCCTGTGATACAGTAGCGGTTAGGAAGCAGGGGGTGACAATATGCAGGAACTCACCCCTGCAAACACACAAACATTTACAGAGGCACGCGTGCTGTAGGGCTCGAGAACGGGTGACAAACACACGAGGGATGAGGGCTGAGTGGGGGTGTTGAGAAGTCAAGTCGTTTCCATTCGCCCCTCCATTAATAGATTTTATTTAGTTTCAGATCGAGGGGCAATTGGAGAAGGGGAATGCAGAGGGAAAAATAAATCTGGACCAAATTGCCGAAGCGGTTAGGTCAGTGGTTTAAAACAGACTTGCAGGGTGCGAGTTTATGAAGAGAAATGGTCAAATTAACGAACCAAGTAATGAAGAAAGATGGAGATCCAGAGGCGTTCTTTATACTCGTTAAGAGCCCCCTCTTGTGTGACGTCATGAATGACTATTGACTTTTGAATTGATGCATTTGTATAAATTGTTAGACTTAGTAACATCTCTCTTCAAAATATGTGACAGGTTCTCAGTCAATAAATTGGTATTAAATTGTAACAAAACTAACATAATTCAATTTAAATCCTGTGCAATTCAACCTCGCAAATTTCTAGCGCAATAATTAACAACAGATCCCTATTAGAAAGAACGACAACCAAATTTCTTGTCTTAAAAATCGATAAAGTGTTAAATTGGAAAAATAATATTAAAGAAATTACCCCCAAACTAATTTCAGCTTGTTTTGCTATTAGAACTATGCAAAAGATAGTAAATATCAATTCCTTAAAAACAATATACTTTGCATACTTCCACTCGGTAATCAGTTTTGGAATAATATTCTGGGGAAATTCCACAGATAGTAACACTATATTTCTATTACAAAAAAGAGTAATTAGAATAATAGTAGGTGCCAAATCTAGGGAATCTTGTAGGACTATTTAAAAAAACTACGAATAATGCCCATGCCGTGTCAGTATATATTTTCATTAATAGTTTTCCTCGTATGTAGTAGTGAAAACTTTGTAACTAATTCAACAGTTCATAGCGTAAATACACGTCAAAAAAATGACTTTCATACTCCATCGGCAAGTCTATCGTGCTATCAAAAAGGAGTGCGTTATATGGCAGTAAAAATTTTTAATAGCCTCCCTATCGATATAAAAAATGAAACTCAAAACATAAGATTATTTAGGGCCAAATTAAAGAAGTACCTAATTTCTCACGCCTTCTATTCTGTAAGTGAATTCATGACATTCAATAACACTTCATGAAATTGATACTAAAACTTTGTGTTGTACTAGTAGACTATATTATAAATCTCGTCTGTATATATATTTCATCTAGACTGTGACTATAAATTAAGATTTTATAATAGTATTAAGTTTTTTGACTTTTTCCATATTCTAGCTGTAAAGCAATGTATGAATACCATGGAATGTTAATAAATACAATACGATACAATACAGTGAGATTTCAGTCCCATACAACAAAAACCGAAGTCAGAGAGCAACAATCTCTGTTCGACCATAATGATTTTTTTTAATGTTGTTCCTCATTGTTTTAAGCATTACTCATCCATGCTTATTGCCTGAAAAAAGAGCTACCTTATTCTCGAGCCTGGTTTGGACATAATAGCTGAAAATATGATGTCTTCAAAGAAGAAAACAATCTTGTAAATCTTATAAATTTGCCGTATAGATTTATTACAATACTGAAAATATTATGCATTATAAGTAGGGACCTGGATTTTTATTTAATTACATATTATATTCCTTTCAACCTAACCGTACAAAAATAACAAATCTTTGCGAATCTTATAATTACCATTACTATATTCAAATTTGATACCACATATTTTTACATATTTACCCCACATTACATATTATGGCTTGGTATTACATAAATCTACATATTTAAGGGTTTTATTCATTTTTACTTCTCTAATAGGAAAAGAAAAAAAAAACTTCTGCTGGGGAAGTTTACAATTTGAAACACACAGATTTAAAAAGCCTTTTTACCTACCCAAGAAAGGATATATTTCGGGACGAAACATAAATGTCCTTAGTTCCAGAAAGTAATAGAGGCACTCACCCATACCGCCCAATGTAAACATGAATGAACAAAAGGCAACCTTTCTCATACAACTACCTTGTATTGTAAAAATCACTCATAAAGTAGCGTTGCCTTCATGCGGTGGAGTGGGACGAGGATGACATGATTTGTCTCGAACTATAATTGTTCTGCACACGTCTTAACAAGCCATTGCCATGCAATTTGCAACTTTACCCGCCCACTTCGTAATCCTTCTAGAGAAAACCCGTGTCAAGTCTAGCATGAGCCGCAATAAAGTAGCCGACATGAAAACAAACTGGAAAGATGTTGAATGATTAAAATAAATAGCTTTTCAGGTTAATGCTGGACCTCTTTACTTTAAATTTAGTAGACCTATACGGAAATGGGATTTTTCGAGCAATTAGAAAGTATGGTCCTCGGCTGAAATAATCCTACCCTTTTGAATGAGACAGGAATGTCACTTTTCAAACAACAGTTTGTAAATGCCTGTAGTTTGAGTTTTAGTAGGTACTTTGTTTCTTACAGGGAGCAGGTAAAATGCATGTGTCCCACATCTCCTCTTATTTTCTCCTAATCCAGTAAAGCGAAACAGTGCTTGCAGTTCTGGTGTGTCATTCATTTCACTCAGTTCTCTAGTTTTAGTACTTACAGTATAAAGTGCAAGTAAGTTTATCTAATGCTTTTAATTACCGGTAACTAAAATGGCCCCTGCATTTTCAACCCTAATGACAAAAATTAAATCATGGATTGAGATGGACGAAGCTTTCACTATAGATGGAAAAATAGTCACGTGTCAAGTGTGCGGTAAAAAAGTCGGGTGCTCTATGAAATCACAACTGGAGCGTCTTACCTATCCTATACCTGCCAGATATTGATATTAAATATTTTCATGATTTTACATATTTTGGTACATATTCAGCTTATTTTTCTTGCATAAATGTGTACATATTTCACACCTTGATATTACATAAAAATCCGATCCCTAACTATAAGCATTAACATGAGCTGCTGAAAGGAAGTCAAAGGCAAAGGAAGCTTTTAATAGAAAAAGGAGCATCTTCTGCGGACTGCTGGAAAAAGGTGTTACTTAGTTCAGTATTCTTAGCGGTAATTATATAAATATTGTCGTGAGTTTGAATCCTACCCGAGGTATAAATATTTCATGTGTGTGACAATATACTAAATCGAAAAATAATATAAAATATGAGCCTAAAATAAGTCCCGATAGCGGTGTGAGAGATAGATCGATAAGCTAGGTTTCTGTTCACATCTAGTAACGTTTATGCAAAAAATATTTCATGTTTGAACACTATAAATTTACTGTAAGTAAAGCGATGAAATCGCAAACATTCTTGAACGCATTTACATATGAATTATATATTTCCTATAACTATTCAATTAATGATGGCTTCAATTTATGGCACTCCTGTGTAGTAATTTATACATTCAGCGTAATAAAGTAACCACTAGCTAGCATGTAATGTGTTATATTTCAGGCCCGACACACAAAAAATTCAGCAACATCAAACAAAAAAATTTGCCTGAAGTTCTTATTTTTTCGACTTACTACTCGGTATCTATGCGGGCATAGAGAAAGTCATTCGATCCCCTATTATCTTTAATTATTTATGTATACCCTCAGGTCAATACGAGTGCGTCAAACACATTTATGTCTTTCGCCGGAGAGTTTGTCTTTTGCGTGTCGTAAAGTTCAGGTAGGAAAGTTGCGTTAATTGCGTAATGTGTGAAGTCACGTGTTCCGATATTGACATAATTAACTCATGCGGGTCTAATCAGTGGCGTCAATTACTAGAAAAAAAGGCCTGGCCATATTCTGAGAATCCATCATATGAGGGCTTCGCAATGAACCCGTACAATTTAACGAGATCGTACACTCTTCCACATTACGCTGAGAATTTATAATATTTTGACCTCAACTCCAGTAGTCTATAGATGTTAGTATGTCTGCCATAAGGTCTCATGTCGGCAGCTTCAAAATAAGCCGAGAATTATAGAAGGAAAAAATCCATAGAATGGCTTTCTTCGAAAGGGAAGTGAATCCAGAAAAAGCCTGTCGGTGAATTAAGACTAGTGCTGCTTATGATTAGGTTTTCTCCGGAGCTGTTGTTTGCGCGCTTTCAATCGGAGACCTCCGGTTACCTCCGATTGATGCCGCGCAGGTTGTATATGTGCTGTGGCGCAGACATACAATTTCCGCTGAGCATTCCTTTAATCGGATCAGGTAGTGATTCGAGTTCGCTGACGTCCGCGTATCTTTTAAAATAAGTTCTAATTTGTTGTTGTTTAATCTCTCTTTTATGCTAATCTCTCTCTCTTTCTTCGGCTTTTTTTTTGTGTTGCTTAAAGTGCTACGTTAGCTGACAGATTTTTTTTTTTTTTTTAAATTCACAGTAGACTATATTGGAAAGCCGTATTAGTTTTATGTCATTGATCAAATTAATAACATTCAATCTAACTGCAAAACTAACACAGAAGTAAAGCTTTTCAATAGCTAATGTAAACATTTATACTTTAATTCTCCTAGAAACTCTCGTTTAACCGAAAACAGGGTTTGTAAATTATTATTCTAATCGGTTTAGTTAACGTGAAATATATTAAGGGAGCTTCAGAATGAAACAAAAGAAACGTGGGCGCTATCAATGGGATAAAGTTTACTGTCCAACATAATTTATTCATATTCTTCACCGGACAGGATTGTGATTATTGTGTTAAAGGGTGTCAGTATTTGAACTGCCTCTTCTAAAACGCGCCACTCTTGCTCTGTAATAAAAATATAAGTGGATATCAACTTAAGGATAATTGTAATTATATTATTACCAGATGTTTCTTTAGTTTCATTCAGAAATATTTTAATCCAAACAGTAAAATATAACTCAAGTTGTCTAAACAGTAAAATATAACTCAAGTCGTCTTGTAAATATTTCATTTGTTTTTTATTGCCTCGAAAGTTACGTTTTAGAGAAATTTCAAGACTTGTTCATAGACTGTGAGCCTTTGGGAACAATAGCACTAAAACAATTTAAAAAGAAATCGTATCAAATGTTTTGCGTAATTTATTTCATCAAGTTCGCGATTGTGCGATCGCTTCAAATGGTCTAACAAATTCGAAGTTCCACCACCCTTAGAGTAAATTCTCCCACAAGGTTTACAGTGTGCGACTTTATTATTACCTTCAATTAAATTAAAGGATTTCCATGCGACGGATATCCGATTTGGTGCCATTTTATTCCACTCACAACTACTGTCAGTCCGTACGCACCGGTCGTCCTTGAGCTAACTGTCGCTTCGCTCCGAACCCCCGCATCCCTCCGTATTTCCCCTGTTCCACCTGCGGTGGTATCGGAGATCACCGGTGGAGAGCTTTATTCGTAATCTCCGATTGCTCCGCGGTTGTAGTCACTCCGATGAGCAGCACTGTTTAAGACACATATCATATATGAAAACTGACCGGAAAAATTGCAGGCTAGCTGTTTGGCTTTACCAACTTCCTTCTGTTGAGACTGATTTTTTTCTTGTTAGGAGGGAGGGAGCATCCCACGCACTACGACCTGAAGTCTATTGTACACCCCCTACATAGGATGAGTTGCGTGCCCACCGATCCTCTACGCGCACCGACCTAACCACTTGACCCCCTAAACAACCGGTCCCTACAGCCAACAGAGTCCATGTACCACTGCTGCTTCGGCAACCCCCCCCCCCCAAGGCTCCCTTAACGGTCCGAGACGGAAGTCCTCCCCCGAGAAGGTCTGCCCCGGGTTCCGTTGCAGAAGCTATCCATCATCACTTGAATACAATCCACGTAGGCCGGTTGAGAGAGCCAGCAGCTTCGGAGGGCCGCCTGTAGAGCGATCTGAAAACCAGAAGAAGTAACGGGATGTGAATGAAAGATTGATAGGGGAGCAAAGGAAGTGGCGAAGATGAGTGGGGTTCCAATCGCCTGATAAAGTTATCTGATATTCTTCCATAGGAGTGAGGGGAAGACCCCAGGTTTTTTTTTAATAATATTAAATGGTTCTTTTCTTAATTTGCTTGCGAGTTTGTCTCTCGTATGGATTGATTTAACTATGCCATTTTTAATCCATGGTTTAGTCTTTTTAAGTTCACTAGAAACTTTTTGAGTAGTTTTATTTGTGTGCTTTATAATATCATTTTTTTAAATTTGATATTCCATCTCAAAAATTGTTTTTAGACTTTAATGTTCTTAAAATAAGAGAGATTTATTATATTGTATTAATACATTGTATTATTATATTGTATTAATAAATTTATAAATATAATTTACTAACTTACTACCACAGAAATCAAATAAAATATAAATCTAATCGACATGAATATCGTACTCGAAGATAAAAGTCTACTTTCCCATTAATTGAGCCTAAATGTCATACAAGTGCAGCTCTTAAACATGGTGCTAGTTTCGGCCCAAGACTTTATAATAAAATTACAAATCATTTCCCAAATTTGAAATATTTCAAAATTGAAGCTTTTAAAAAAATATATATATAAAATTATTCATGATAACAAAAGTATTTTTTACCTTCTACTTCTATCGACTATATTCATGTTTTTATTGATGTCATTGCCTTCTGTCTGATTATCAATATATTATCTATACTAATAATAAATCTGTAGCCGAAATTTTTCTGGTAATTTTCGATTTTCCAAAAATAATTGGTCCTAACATATATAATTAACCACCCTGAAACCAAAAATCGCATTTTTGAAATTTTTGTTTGTATGTCTGTCTGTATGTTTGTTACCTTTTCACGCGATAATGGCTGAACCGAATTAACTTGAAAATTGGAATATAAATTAAGTTCGTTGTAACTTAGATTTTAGGCTATATGGCATTCAAAATATTTTATTTAAAAGGGGAGTTATAAGGGGGCATGAATTAAATAAATCGAAATATCACGCTTATTATTGATTTTTGTGAAAAATGTTACATAACAGAAGTTTCTTTTCAAATGATTTCCGATAAGTTTTATCCTTTGCAAAATTTTGATAGGACTGATATTTAATGAGAGAAATGAGTTTTAAAATTAAAATAACACCATCTAAGACGGTGCAATGAATTAAGAACAAATGGCTTCGTCTATAAGGGGCCTTGGACAACAACAATCGAAACAGGGGCCTTGGACATCAACAATCGAAAGCTATTAAACATAGCCTACATAGAATGTTTCTGTGTTTGTATGAAGTAATATCAGAAGCTAAATTAACCGATTTGTATAATTAATTATTATTTCACCATTGGAAAGTGTAGTTTCTCTAGATGGACATAATGCTATAATGTTATTACAGTAACTTCTGAGTGAATCGAGGACAGGTAAGATTAAAATAGCTTCTTATGCACAGAAAATTTGATAGACTATTTTGTACATTCGTTTTCTGTATTTCTTAAAATAATATTTATGTATACACTCATTTTAATCTCAGAGAATTAACGAACAATGAGAGTGTATTGATTTAGTATGCAGAAAATAGTACGTTAGCTCATCAATCCATTATTTTATAATTCACATTTTAACTATGCTCAATTGAATCATGTTAAAATACATAAAATATACAGTATATGCAATAAATGCAATGCAAAAAAATTGGGTAATGAGCGAAGCAGATTATCTTGCGCTCTTATAAAAGTTGTTCCCTGGATCAAACGTCCTATTTTAATTATATAATTACTTTATATTTATTTCTAACAGATGCAGCGGAGCGCACGGGTACGGCTAATATTAAATGTTTTCTTTCTCTTTTTTCCTCTTCTTTTTTTTTTTGTGCGCTTGTGTGTTATTTATTGGTTTGAATTAAGTTACTGTATTTAGTAAACTGTCCCTGTAAATTTCATATTATATTATTGTCTAAGACCACACCGTACACGAGCCTGGCTCTTACGGTAGTGGCTAGAAACATTTTTGTTTTATAATTAATTTGTACTCACTAGCTAGCTAGCTAGTTAAATAAAATAAAATAAAATAAAATTCATACATAAAAATCGAAATATTTTTGAATATAGTTATGAAACAAAAGGTATGAATTTTTTAAGATTGTTTGAAACAAAATGCAACACTGCTACAGTATTTAATCATAATAGTAATTTAGACCCTATTCTATTTTTAATATATATTAATGACTTATTACAAATTGACTTACAACAATGCAATGGTGTTCACTATTCTTATGCAGATGACACAGTCTTACTTTTTGGTGGAAAAACCTGGTATGATGCATATAATAATTCAAATAATGGACTTAAATTAATAAAAATATGGTTTGACATAAATTATTTTTCTATCAACGAAAATAAAACCATAATTATTCTATTCTCATTATCTGAAAAATGTAACAAACCTCCTACATCTATATTAAGTATTAAATTACATAATTCTAATTGTTGTCTTATACAGTGTAAATGTCCGATTATTAAAGTGTCCTCTGAAGTTAAGTATTTAGACATAATTTTCGATAATCATTTAAAATGGAACCAACACATTAATTACCTTTGTAATAAATTACGTAAAATAGTATATTATTTTGTTTTATTGAGGAATTACTTGTCAATAAGTTTATTACGCACTATATATTTAACTTTATTTCAATTGGTAATTATGTATGGAATTGCAGGATGGGGTAGCTCATTTAAATCCAATTTTATTCCACTTTATTTATTACAGAAGAAAATAATTAAAATATGTCTTCATAAACCTATTGATTTTCCATCGCAAAATTTGTTTTTAGACATTAATGTACTTAACGTAAGACAAATTTATTATATTGTATTAATAAAATTCATACATAAAATCGAAATAATTATGAATTGTATTCTCATAGTTATGAAAAAAAGGTATGAATCCTTTAGGATCGTTTGAACCGAATGCAACACTGCTACAGCATTTAATCATAGTAGTAATTTAGGCCCAAGAATATATAACAAATTTATATTTAAATATCCTAATCTTGTCAACTCTAATAGTTCTAGTATTAAATTTAAGAAGTTATGTATGGATTTTATAAAAATTGAAAAATTGTAAATTTAAATTTATATACTATAATTGCACAGTAGACATAAGACAAATTGTATTGTATAATTATTAATTTCAATTCAGGAATCCGCCCCTGAGCACGAGTTCTACTCTTTCAGGGGCGAGCTAAAGTTTTTCTGTATCTATTATATTTTATGTTAAAATTATTAGCAAAATAATAAATAAATAAGTAAATAAAACAAATAAATATATATAACAAATTTATATTTAAATATCCTGATATTGTTAATTCTAATAGTTCTAGTATTAAATTTCAGTTATGTATGGATTTTATAAATAATGAAAAATAATAAATTTAAATTTATATATTCTTATTGTTTAGCAGACATAAGACAAATTGTATTATAACTTATACTTGTTAATTTAAATTCAGGAATCCGCCCCTGAGCACGAGTTCTACTCTTTCAGGGGTGAGCTAAAGTTTTTTTATGTTTATATTATATTTTATGTTACAATTATTAGCAAAATAAATAAATAAGTACATAAAAATATATTAATTACATTACTTACGTTTTACTCTGTACAATTTTATCTAAATCATCTACATGGACTGGAAATGAAATCTCCAATTCTGTATAGGAAATCGAACTAGAATCTGCTGGATTCCCAGCCTAAAATTTTACCATTTCAGCCATAACTGAGAACAGTTTAGCAGGCAACGCGACTCTAAAACATTAAGGCAGTCATTAAAGAAAAACACACGATGAAATCTAAGTATGAAACTTGAGTGCAATGCGATGAGTGAGGGAGAGAGAAAAAGCGTTCAATTATATTTGCTGTATCAAACAGGCTCACATGTACAGGCCGGGAGGGGAGAGGGACGAGAGGGGATGGACTCGCGTGTCAGTAGCAGAAGTTAGAGACGCTTCAGCCTGTAATTATCTGGGCGGGCCTACATATGGCAGTGGCACGATTGATCTGCTGTACAGTGTACCTCTCTATCCTAGAACGACTGGAACTGACTGCACCCCGACCACACAGTGCACCCCGACAAAAAGGGCCCTCCCACGGACACACCTCACTCATCTATTGTGCAAATATCCGCATGGAACACAGATATTATCTCGCAAGTATTAAAAGAAAAGAGATGCCTCGGGCATCGTTTCGTCTGGAGTCATCGGTGGGTTTTCAGCAGAGGACTTGGTACCTGCCTGTCCAGCTGTCCTCCCAGACAAAGTGCCTCCCAGTTTGTTTTTGTAATATTAGGGTTCTCGTCCAAGTCCCTACGCGTTGATGTATGCCCTTAATTACAACACCGAATCAGAAAGATTACAAACTACGCTTCCGAGTTTCTGAACCTCGCCTCGTTTACTTGGTAACTATAACAATAACAGTTGTACACGTAAATGAATAGAAAACCTATATTACCGGTACGTTTTGTAATTAATGCACTGTTAATTAGAAAATTAATGTATGATAAGAACTTCCTTGTGTTAAATATTAACGTACTACGCGACCAAGGCAGGAACCGTTTTGTTTGGTGGCGCTGCGATTCGCTTCACAATACCGTTATTGCAACTTATCTTGAACTTTCTGAGCGGGGTCAGAGGGGCAGAGGGAAGGAAGCGCGTAACGTGGGTGGAGCCAACTGAGTTGTTTGCGCATGCTCCGCATCATAATCTCTTGTCAAGAAACATATAAGTATTTCCTTCACTGCGTACCAGTAGTGTTAACATGGAGCAGCAACCACAGGGTAGTAATTATGGTGAAATCACACACCGCGGAGAAAAAGTAACGCAGTTATCCACAGCGGAGAAAGAGAAATTATCGCAAATATAATTAAATGTTGAGAGGAAGAAAAATTAAACAAATGTTTGATGGAACCTCTTGATAAGGAACGTGAGAGAGCGGCTAAATACTCTGGCAAATGTATTAGTTCCGTGAAGAGAATTAAGACGAATATTGCATTACAACCAAATGAACCTCACACTACTCCGAGAAAGAATAGGTATGTAATGTTTAGAAATTATTGCTATAATAGTTATGTACAATAGTGTGTACACTGAGAGCGACATAATGAATGACTGTTGGAAGTTATTATTTTGTTATAGTTCTACATAACATATTACTTCATTCCAGAATTAGGACTTCTGTAAAGTTGAAGTGGATGACTTCGATCAACATATCATTCGGGATACAATCGAAGAATTCTATCTTGTTCAGAAAGTAGTACCTACTTAATAAGATTAAGAAGATAATTCCGAATGGATGTGTATAATTGTAAATTAATGTAAATTCAAATAATAAACGTGTAAACTATTGTTATAGGAATATATACATATCAGCTCTAGGTGTAAGTTATGTAGGCTATATATAATATATAGAAATAGCTGTAGTAACTCCGCCATTGCCGGTCCCCAGCCCGGATGAGAGACGAGTGTACACACGATTATATTTAAATACTTACTCATTACAGGTTAATTAAAACCCGCTACGAAACCATGTTCTCCTCTCAAAACCGGAGTGTCGTGAGATAATGATGTCTGTAATGAACCAAGTTATTTTACAGTAGAGAGCAGTAAAGTGAAAGAACCAACGTTTTCTGAAAAGAGTCACGTTACCCGATGGAGGGGCATCTTTGCCGTGCCGTTACGTTGATGAGTACATGACGTACCGAGCAGTTCGAAAGACAGACTTAGGGGATGTAAGGTTCAAGATAACTTGCAATAACAGTACAGGCCGTGTTGTAAAGTCCGCATCAGATGCAAAATGAAGCACATGCTGAACTGCGCTCTTGTTTCATTATTATCAGGGAACGGATTTATATGGACTAAAAATATATGAAATATGTAAATATATATGTAGTTATTTTTACCAAAATATGGAATTAAATATGGATTTTTACCAAAATATGGAATTAAATATGGACTTAAAATTATAAAAAAATGACTATGTACGTTAAATATTGGTACATTTTAATCAAACTAAACAAAAAATATAATGGACGTACCTTATCTTCCAATGTAGTTTCAACAAAACACAATTTTTATTGTCTGTTACCATAACAATAGGTTACAAACATTTCTTTCAAGTGCTGAAAAGTGAATCTTCTTCTATTGTCTCTGAGGATAGATTTATACTGACTAAAAGAGCGTTCGACGTCACAAGAAGTAACTGGTACATAATTCAATTTCACAATGTCTGCTGGGGATAAGTCCAAGTTAATCTTCACTGTTGATTCACCACTCATCACAGCAACAACCTTTTGTAGTTCTTCATATCCAGGGTTTTTTGAAAGTACAGTGTCCACCTTAGCTCTTACTGCATCTGCAACTTTACCTCTACCACGATTCAGTTGTTCCACAGTACTATTTATAATTTCAAAACTTTCAGATAGTGAAAGGTGCCTATTTTGGAGACTTTTGAGCGTTTTTATGATGCATGAAAATGTATGCTGAATGTGAGCTAAGTCATTCTTCACACTTATGTCACAGGTAACTGTTTTCGCAGTATCAATTGAGACTGCATCTTCAGAGTCCAATGCAAGGAGAACATTGTTAATAGAGTCTATATGTTCGGCATAATATTCAACTGCTTCTAGCCATGTACCCCATCTAGTTAAAATTGGCTTTGGTGGCAATGGAATTTCAGGGTACATTTCTTTCAACACGTTAACTCTACTGGGAGCTTTGAGAAATACTTTTTTCACTGATGAAATCAACAAATCTACTTTAGGGAAATTGTCTCTGACCACTTCTGCCACACGATGAAATGCATGCGCCACACAAGTAAAATGAGTCAATTTAGGATATACAACAGATAATGCTTGTCCAGCTTTGACCATATAAGGGGCAGCATCGCTAATAAAGAATAACACATTATCGTACATAATACCCTTTGGCCACAGGATACCCATAGCTTCGTTGAACAGTTTAACTATAGTTTTGTTATTGCACTTTTCTAGAACATCACAATGTAAAAGAATTCGTTCAGAATATTGTTCACTTAACAAACCGATAACTACATTACCAACAAGTCTACCTTCTTTGTCGGGAGTCTCATCAATGGAAACCCAAATTGAACTATCTTTAATTTCATCTCTTATCTTCTGTATTGTCTCATCGTAGATGGACGGAGCATACGTCTTCCTAAGTGTTGACTCATCCGGGATTGTATGTTGAGTATATTTTTCAAGGAATTCCCTGAAGACCTTATTCTTTAGTTTGTAGAGAGGAATATCAGCAGAGATGAGAGAACGGCACAGGTCGATGTTAAACTCAGATCTTACATTCGATGTTGTTGGTTGTGTTAAAAACAATTGTCTCTGCTTGGAATTTAGTTGTTTGTTGGCCTGATGTTTACTAGTTGTAATGTGTTGTTGCACCAGGAACTTTTGTGTAGATGATACTGCACACTGACACAAATTACAAAATAATATTTTATTGTCAGTTGATAAACCATCTTCTTTAAATTCTGAAATGTAACTTGTTAGTTTTGATTTTAAATTGACTGAATGACGTACTTTTGGCATATTTACCGTCTTTATAGTATGATTTACAAAACTGAACCTATGTGTACTCTGACTGGCATTTAACTGTTGAGCTGCACAACTGAAGTCTGTTAAAAATTTTAAATTAAATTAATACAGTTTTGTAACTTACTTTCCCATTGTTGATAGGACTGCTAATTTTCAAATAACTCTGATGTTAAAGGGATTACTGAACATGTGTTTAAATCTCTATTGTTGAAATGTATTTTTAAAAGTTAATGGAATTTTGTTTTGTTTTATTGTTAAACCTAATATAATATGGACTGTTTTATATGAAATATGGAAAATATATGGAAATTAACGAAAATATGTACTAAACTCTAAAATATGCAAAAATATGGAAAATAAAAGTAGGATTTTTCAACCCTACACATTGTGAAACATAAAGATAATGCAAAATATAAATTATATTAGCTTTATAAGTAAATATGTATTTACATATAAATCCTTTCCCTGATTATTATTAACACAGTTTATATGTTATACAGGGCGTTTCAAAAATACGGGGCATAATTTCAGGTATGTATTTCCCACATGTAGACAATCAAAATAGTTCATTACAACATGTGTCCGGAAATGCTTCATTTCCGAGTTATGGCCTTCACAACATTGAATTTCACCGGAACGTTTTTCTTTCCGCAGGTCGTTGCCGTCAAAGGAGACATTAAGGAGACAGTTCATTCCGAGGCGAAGGTTACATTCAGTGTTGTGTAGGCGTTAGACTGTGCGACATGTATTCAAATCAAGAGCTGGCAGAGATACACTTCATGTACGGTAAGGCGGATGGCAATGCTGCGCTGGCTCGTCGTTTGAACCAGGAGAGGTAGCCTACCCACAGCGACAATGTCCAGATCGGAAGACATTTGTACGTCTCCATTACCGTCTGTGTGAGTATGGAAAATTTAACTCTCCTGGTTTGGGAAGGGGACGACCAAGATCTACAACTCCAGAAGTACAGGAGGAGATTCTGGAGGCTGTGAACATGACTCCTTATATCAGCACACGAAGGGTAGCGTTGCAAGTCAATGTTCCTCATACGACTGTCTGGAGACTGTTGAAAGAGTATCAATTGTATCCTTATCATTTGCAACGTGTACAGGCCCTGTCACCAGCAGATTACCCTGCACGAGTTAGGGTCTGTCAGTGGTTCTTGCAGCAGTGTGGTGTAAATCCGAACTTTCCTGCCTTAGTATTATTTACAGATGAAGCACTGTTCACACGAGATGGCATAACAAATTTCCACAATCAGCATGTATGGGCGTATGAAACCCACGTGCAACTGTTCCATCTCATCACCAGGTGCGGTTCTCCCTCAACATGTGGGCCGGTATCATTGGTGATCGATTAGTTGGACCTCATGTACTTGTAAACAGACTTATGGGGCAGGCGTACACAAACTTCCTGGAAAACATCATACCTCATGTTTTAGAAGACACTCCACTGATCAATCATCAACACATTCACTCCTTGCATGATGGCGCTCCTGCACACTTCAGTCGTACGGCTCGCCGGTACTTGGATCGAAGGTTTCCTGATCGATGGATAGGTAGAGGTGGCCCAATTGCTTGGCCTCCACGCTCACCTGATCTGAACCTTCTCGATTTCTACTTGTGGGGCCATTTAAAATCATTGGTTTATTCGTCTCCGGTGCCTGATTTGGAATCCCTTCGGAATCGAAATGTGGCATGTTCTGAGGACATACGCAATACTCCTGGAGTTTGGGATCGTTTTCGCAGGTCAATGAGACATCGATGTGAGGTCTGTATTCAAGCAGGAGGTGGACATTTTGAACATCTTCTGTAATGACAACGACCTGCGGAAAGAAAAACGTTCCGGTGAATTTCAATGTTGTGAAAGCCATAACTCGGAAATGAAGCATTTCCGGACACATGTTGTAATGAACTATTTTGATTGTCTACATGTGGGAAATACATACCTGAAATTATGCCCCGTATTTTTTAAACACTCTGTATGTTCGTATATATAGTTAACTTTATTGTTTAGTTTTATTTTATCATTTATGCTTACACACATAGGAATCTATTCAGAAAACACACCACAACATCGGTGTTCGTAAAGGAGGGAATATGAATCGAAAGTAACGTAAACTAAAGTAGGTACTGTATTTTATACAATATTGCATTTGATATACATTTCTTACCTTACCATTTTAAAGTGGCCGGACTCCGGACATCATATTTGAGGAAAGCACCCGGTATAAAACCATCACTACCACCAGCATGAGCTACTATAAGTCGTTGATCTGCACTGCTATTTGTATAAACTTCTGACACGTTTACATCTTGCCAACATTTGCGGACAGTGTAATGGGTATGGAACTATGTTTCGTCCAGGTAAATAACGGACTACTATATCAGAGCGTTCTATTAGATGTTTTCTTTTATCTTTACATTTTTTTTAATGCAAACCCATGGACAGAACGAGTTTTCGTAAAATTTCCTTGCATCCTTTAAAACCCATCTCTGTCTTACAAAATTTATGCAACTTTCCTAATGTTGGAAGCTCTTTGTAGAGACTATAATATTTATGAACTTCTCTTCTTATGATAAATTTGTCCATATCGTCTAATTCAACCTATTTGCAGGAGGTCGTCTAACTTTGTTTGGTGTCGATATTTCTACACCCTTGTCCTCATATTCTTTACCTTCCTTTCTAATCTTACTAATTGTTTCCTTATTTAACTTCACAATAGCTGTAGCACGCTCTATTGTCTTCGATAGAGGTAGGAATAAACCAGTTGTCTTTTCTTCATCACAAAACTTTATAGCATTATAAATAATGCTCCGCGCTTGGCTACGAAACACACGTCTTCCTACACGCGGCATTGCGACCAGATTGAAACGCTAGGCATTGGATGTGACGACACTCCAGCAGTAAATATACGCAGCGAGCACGGAGTTCCTCGTTCTGCCACGACGGGTCCCGCCTTGGTCGCGTAGTACCTTGTTAACATGTTTTGACCTATTTTCGGTCATCTTCGGAACTGGTCGTTGTTGGTCTTGGCGCCTCTTGTTTCCTGTGTGGGTGCGTTCGTAGTGTAGAGTCAAAGAGTGTGTGTGTTTTGAAAATTGAGTTGTGTGTTGAGAATATCGTTGGGGTGTGTTTTCATGTGTGTGTATATTTCATATTGTTTTAGTGTGTTGAGTTTCTGGCTTTTTGGTTGGATGTGCAGTATTTCCATGTCTGTGTTGATGTCTCTGTAGGTGTGGTTGGTATTTGTGATGTGTTCTGCATATGTGGAGGTAATTTTGTTATGGCTGTGATGTGTTCTTTGTAACGTGTTTGAAATGATCTGCCTGTCTGAACACCTGCAACAACTTCTACATAGGACAGACAGGCAGAACTGAGGAAGAGTTTTATTCCATAAGTTTTTACAGTACAACCATTCCAGGCAAACGGGAATTCTAATGGAAAAGTATTTTTCTTAAACATTTGAGGAGCAAACTTTCAAAACTTGACATGTCCATTTTCAGAAAATATGCTTCAGATGCCAAAACCTTACATCTCTGCAATGAATAAAGTATTTTCAGTGGTGAAGTATTGAACATCCTTTTCCTTGCTATAGATTCATCCCTCTGGCGTATTTTGTAATTTTGTTATGGTTGTGATATGTTATTTGTAACGTGTTTGAAATGATCTGCCTGTCTGAACACCTGCAACAACTTCTACATAGGACAGACAGGCAGATCATTTCAAACACGTTACAAAGAACATATCACAGCCATAACAAAATTACAAAATACGCCAGAGGGATGAATCTATAGTAAAGAAAAGTATGTTCAATACTTCACCACTGAAAATACTTTATTCATTGCAGAGATGTAAGATTTTGGCATCTGAAGTATATTTTCTGAAAATGGACATGTCAAGTTTTGAAAGTTTGCTCTTCAAATATTTAAGAAAAATAGTTTTCCATTATAATTCCCGTTTGCCTGGAATGGCTGTACTGTAAAAACTTATGGAATAAAACTCTTCTTCAGTTCTTAATCATATTTTCTTTACTTCATGAGTACGAATTTTGAGTAGTAAACTGAAAAACAGAGTTAAAAGGAGAAGAAGAAGAAGAAGAAGAAGAAGAAGAAGATGATGATGATGATGATGATGGCGACAGTGGAGTTTCGTGGAAAGATGGAATTTTAAAATAACTGTCTTTTTCCTATTGTTACGAATGTTCTTTAGGAAATATGAGACATCAGAACTGATTCATTTCTTGCATCCCGTCATGTATTTAGAGCGGACTCCCTCCCCCATCAGAAACACCCTCTCATCCTGTATTTATTCATGGAGCAGTCGAGTTTATGGTGACCACACAGCGTTATAATTGCCATTACGCACGGTCCATTGCGCTCGCTGAATCGCCCCACTCTTCCTCTATGCCTCAGCTCGGGCCCGACAATAAAACCACCACCCTTACTTATACTCTTCCAAGTTTGTAGAGGGTTGTACTTGTCATAAAGCATATTTTCCCAGTGTGATTGATTTCTTTTGTCGATGTGATTTCACTCCTTCAATAACACACTCTTGGTTACGCCATAATAAATTGACCGTTAATTCAGAAACCACGAGAGACGATCACAATTCCTTTTCCATTCAGGAATCCACATGATTTCAGAGATAGTAGGCTATACATACTACATACAGATATCGACACCTCATGTATTGATTTATTTTGTTTCGATAGAATACGTTTGCGTTTTATTTTTGGTTTGTAATAAATATTCTATTCGTTATACAAGAATGTTTTTTAAAAGAATTATTTCAATTGCTTACGTAAGAAGATTTTCGAAAAGAGTTATTTCAATTCCTTATATAAGGTTTTCAAAATAATTATTTCAATTTTCATATAAGAAGATTTTTGAAAAGTAGTCTATTAATTCAATTGCTTATATAAAAATGTTTTTCAAAAGAATTATTTCAATTGTACATGTAAGAAGGTTTTTCAAAGAATTATTTCAATTGCTTATGTGAAAAAGTTTCTCAAAAGAATTATTTCAGTTCGTCATGTAGGAAGGTTTTTCAAATGAATTATTTATGTCAATTGTTTGTGTAAGAAGGTTTCTCAAAATAATTATTTCAATTCCTTATATAAGAAGGCTTTTCAAAAGAATTATTTCAGTTATTTATGTAAGAAGGTTTTTCAAAGAATTGTTTCAATTGCTTATGTGAAAAAGTTTTTGAAAAGAATTATTTCAATTCGTCATGTAGGAAGGTTTTTCAAAAGAATTATTTATGTCAATTGTTTGTGTAAGAAGGTTTCTAAAAATAATTATTTCAATTCCTTATATAAGAAGGTTTTTCAAAAGAATTATTTCAGTTGTTTATGTAAGAACGTTTTCCAAAAGAATTATTTCAATTGCTTATGTAAGAAGATTTTCAAAATAATTATCTTAATTCCTTATGTAAGAAGGTTTTTCAAAAGAATTACTTCAATATTGTTTATATAAGAAAGTTTTTCAAAAGAATTATTGTAATTGCTTATGTAAGAAGGTTTTTCAAAAGAACTGTTTCAATTCCTTATGTGGAAAAGTTTTTGAAAAGAATTATTTCAATTCGTCATGTAGGAACGTTTTTCAAGTGAATTATTTATCTCAATTGTTTGTGTAAGAAGGTTTCTCAAAATAATTATTTCAATTCCTTATGTAAGAAGGTATTTCAAAAGAATTACTTCAATTGCTTACATAAGAAGGTTTTCAAAATAATTATTTCAATTGCTTATGTGAAAAAGTTTTTCAAAAGTATTGTTTCAATTCCTTGTGTTGGAAGGTTTTCAAAATAATTATTTCAATTACTTATGTAAGAAAATTTTTCGAAAGAATTATTTCAATTCTTTATGTAAGAAGGTTTTCAAAATAATTATTTCAATTGTTTATATAAGAAGATTTTTCAAAAGAGTTATTTAAATTGCTTATGTAAAAGGGTTTTTCAAAAGAATTATTTCGTTTGTCTATGTAAGAAGGTTTTTTCAAAAGAATTATTTCAATTCCTAATGTGGGGACGTTTTTGAAAAGAATTATTTCAATTGCTTACGTAAGAAGGATTTTCAAAATAATTATTTAAATTCCTAATGTAAGAATATTTTTTTCAAAAGGATTATTTGAATTGTTTACGTAAGAAGGTTTTTCAAAAGAATTATATCAACTGTTTATGTAAAAAGGTTTTTAAAAAGAATTATATCAATTGTTTATGTAAGAAGGTTTTTCAAAAGAATTATTTCTATTCCTTATGTAAGAACGTTTTTCAAAAGAATTATTTCAATTGCTTATGTGAAAAAGTTTTTCAAAATAATTATTTCAATTCCTTATGTAGGAAGGTTTTTCAAAAGAATTAAATCAACTCCTTATGTAAGAAGGTTTTTCAAAATAATTTCAATTCCTTATGTAATAAGGTTTTCAAAGTAATTATTTCAATTGTTTATGTAAGAAGGTTTTTCAAAAGAATTATTTCAATTGTTTATGCAAGAAGGTTTATCGAAAGAATTATTTCAATGAAGTTGTTTATGCAAGAAGTTTTTCAAAAGAATTATTTCAATAAAAATGTTTATGTAAGAAGGTTTTTCAAAAGAATTATTTTAATTGTTTATGCAAGAAGGTTTTTCAAAAGAATCATTTCAATAAAATTGTTTATGTAAGAAGGTTTTTCAAAAGAATTATTTCAATTGTTTATGCAAGAAGGTTTTTCAAAAGAATAATTTTAATAAAAATGTTTATGTAAGAAGGTTTTTAAAAAAATTATTTCAATAAAATTGTTTATGTAAGAAGGTTTTTCAAAAGAATTATTTCAATTGAATTTCAGGTAATAACATGACTAATTCTCGGTCTCATCCAAAAGGACTATTATATTCCTCTTGGCCTCATCTGATCAAATATCATCTTGCTAGCACATATTCAATTGTAAAATAACAATGTAGTTGTTACAGCATCGTTAAATAAACGGTTATCATACTAAGAAATTATGATCTATGTCAGGCCTGCACAAGCAGCGCTCAACGAGCGCGCGCGCTCCTTCGGAGCGGGAGAGCGGTGTTTACCGCTCGCCGAAACGGAGAGGAAGATACGTCAGAATGACATAGACTTGCTATAGGTAGAGGAGAGGGAAACGACCACTCAGTTATCTGGTGGAGTGCAGTGCGTATTCTCAGTAACTGTTCCACGTTGGTTACCTACTGCTACAGTACAGTATGGAGGAATCTAAAAGACGGAACATAACATTTAACATTTAACGATTTACAGCTCGAACTTATTGATCTTCAATGTGACCTAAGGGCTAAAGATCGTTTGAATAATACTACTAGCCTGGTTGAGTTTTACAAGACTAAACATTAGCAATAATATCCACGACTACACAGGCTGGCTGTAAAAATGATTGCTATGTTTGGCTCAACATTTATATTTGTGAGCAACCGTTTTCTATAATCAACTTTAATAAAGGCAGACATCGAACATCTGTAACTGATGTTTCATTACGATCAGTAGGCTACTGTTCCTTTCAGCTGCCAACAGCATAAAACCTCGTTTTCATGTACTGATAAGTAAAAATATAACAAAATGATATTGTGCATTTAAGTAGCTATAGAATTTCTATTATTTCTGTAAAATAAATATTTATTTATTAATTAATAATAGTCCAAGATAGTTTTGCAAACACTGAACGAGAATTCATTTCATAAGCACTCGTAATAGTACTTCCTTTTGTGTTTATTTTGTACGAGATCACCCCTTCTTCCAGTCCACCCTTATACAGAGCGCAGCTAATATCTGCATTCCGCTCATGAGCTGTGAGACGGCTCGGAGTGTGCAAACCTTGTGCAGGCCTGATCTATGTTGTTCAAATCTCCAATAATTTTTGTATTTGACTTTCTTTGTTCACCCTTTATTAGAGTTTCCGAATTATGTTGTTCTTATTGTTTTTCATCTTACCTCTCAGTCAATTCGGCATGTCGTAACAGCAAAACCAATCATTGTACCTATCATTAAAGCCCATTTGTATGTGTTCCAGAATACGTTTTGTATTATAAGTAGGTCAGTGTAAATTCTCTACAAGAAATTTGCACAAATTTAATTCTTCATGGCTCAAAAGGCAACGTCAACATTATTTTTGTCATTGGTTCAGAGTCGATCTAATTATAACACCATAACTTGGAGAAGGACTAACGGTGCCCGACAAGAAATATCACAACACATAAATCATTTCGTTGAACTGCTTTCCGCCGGAGATACTTTGATGGATAGCTTCGAGAGTGAATGTGAATGGGTGGCCAAACGGCTGACCATGATCGCAGACAGGTGACAGACGAGACCCTCAATGCACTGGAATGTACACTCGCAGTTTTTGCTGGACTGTCATTTGTCATTCATGAAACAGGAGTTGAGATGCTGAATGCATCCAGATCTTTCGAATAACAGCAACCGATTCAAGAATGTGTCTCATGTAGCAATGGGTTCGGTCCTTCAGTGCATAAGTGACTCGTAGACACTTAGGTAATTTACCTCATACAGAAACCCATCACCTCGTTGAAGAACAAACACGAAATGCCCTTTGTGAGTTATTGAATATCAATTAACCCTCCTGCTACCAAGAGGGGTAATGCGATTACCCCACTGACGAGTTTTTAATATTATTTTTATTTTTCTCCATATTTCTTTCTGAAATTCCACGTATTTATCTACTAAGAATTTCAATTAACTATAACATAAATATTGTGTATTATATAATTGTACATATTGTGTATTGTAATTTTATTTTGTATTGTTTATATTGTGTATACCACTGCCACCGGGTGCTTGCTCACTTGCAGTGTAAATACATACATACATACATACATACATACATACATACATACATACATACATACATACATACATACATACATACACTGGTGGCCATAATTCTGGAAATTTTTTGTTTTATACTGAATTATTATAACATCTGCATTGATTCACAGATTTATACAATTGAAAATGTTACTCATGACTGTTTCGTTAATTATGGGGTTATAATAAAGGTATTATATTAAATCCTGAATATTTTAACAATAAATAATCATTACTATGTGGGGAATTATGTTCTTGTCGTTTAAGATCTAAATATTAATTTCAGATTTCATTATAATTTCCCATTATTTACTGTAATAAAAACTGGCCCATTTTTTATTTTAAGATTATTGTTCATCGGTAGAAGCATTGTTGAGCACTGTTAGCATAAAATGTGGACATTATTAGTGTGTTTCTATCATTAGTCTGACTTAAGATTTCGTTAGGTTAACATCTGATTGCTTTACAACAAATTTTATTGATCATTTTATCACAATGGATCCACGAAAGGACTGGACACCTTCTAGGGAAGTCACGCTTCGAGAAGAAGGCTGCACATTCAAGGAAATTGCAAGAAAACTTGGTAATGGTGCTACAGTGTCTGGCATTCAGAAGGTAGGCCTATGGCAGAAGTACAAATCCACAAAATCTTGTAAAGGAACACTTAGGACTGGTAGAAAACCTAAAGTAAGTCCAAGAGATGTGAGGCAGATTTGTCGATTAGCATTGAAAGATCAAAGAAACTCTTCTAAACGACAAGAACATAATTTCCCACATAGAAATGATTATTTATTGTTAAAATATTCAGGATTTAATATAATACCTTTATTATAACCCCATAATTAACGAATCAGTCACGAGTAACATTTTCAATTGTATAAATCTATGAATCAATGCAGATGTTATAATAATGCAGTACAAAAACAAAAAGTTTCCAGAATTATGGCCACCAGTGTACATACATACATAGGGGAGACTGTTGTACCTTTAAACACTTTTCACATTTTATTTTTTTTAATTTTGGGAAATGAAATTTTTTTAATGAAAAAAATGCTTGAAATAATTATTGAAGATACCTTTACAACTTCCTGTATGTATTTTCCTGCTTTACAGATCTGTTAAGGATGGAAAAAATGAAATGAAGGGATATGTAATGTGTTCAAAGGTACAACAGGATCATGTACCTTGGAACATACCCTCTTGTAAGTTGGAACACATGGAATATAGGTGGGAATATAGCTGTAAAAACTGTCAATCATATTTAAAATGTATTTTCAATCATAAACCAGAGCAGGCTTCTCTGATTGAGATTTTATTTCCTGGAGAAGCAATAACTGCTTCAACAGCTTTCTTCAAGACATCCGAATCAATTGGGGATCTCTTTAATTCCAGACTTACTTCGTCACATGACCTTAAAATAAAAGAAAAACAAAAACCGATAGTATCGTGTAATTTGGAACATGTTCCATGATACAAGATGTTTTGTGTTCAAAGGTACAAGAGGGTGCACGTTTAAACAAATATGGCTCCCAAAACTAGAGAGTCGAATAAATCATGGAAATTAAAATATGTTATTACTCACCAGATGATAGGGAACACACCGTACTTGAAAGATATTAACAAATGCAATCTGGTTTTGTGTTAGAAAACATGCATCAATGAACGAAATGTTTACTTCTGGTACTAAAAAAACTTCTTTTGTCCACGGAACTCACACTTTGCAATAAATCAAACTGAAACTGCGACCAGAGCTACTTAGCGGATTTCTCTACAATCTACTTCATTTTGAGTCCTCTAGGTAGCAGCAAAAATTAAAAAACAAAAAATGTTCAAAGGTACACTATGCTAAAGGTACAACAGTCTCCCCTACATACATACATACATACATACATACATACATACATACATACATACATACATACATACATACATACATACATACATCCAGAGAATGTAAATGTATTTATTTATTCATTATTATTCAATTATTTGTTCATCTATTTATTCATTTATACATTCATTCAATCATTTATTTATCATGTATTTATTTATATATGAATATTTGTACGAGTACTTATTTATTTATTTATTTATTCATTCATTCATTCATTCATTCATTCATTCATTCATTCATTCATTCATTCAATATTTATTAATTCCTTTATTCATCTATACATCAATTAATTAATTAATTCATTTATTAATTCTTTTATTCATTCATTCAATTCCTTATTTATTAATTTATTTATTTATTTATTCGTGTATTTATTTATACATGAATTACGTGTACGTGTATTCATTCATTCATTCATTCATCCATTCATTCACCTATTCATCCATTAATCCATTTACTCATTCATTCATACATTCATTCGTTCAATCATTTATTCATTCATTCACTTATTTATTCATTTATTTATTCATCCATGTATTTATTTCTCCGTGTATTTATTTATACATTAATTATATGTCCTGCTTTCTTTCTCCTGAGAATGACGAGTAAGTAAAATCTCCTCACAAAGGGTTACCAACCCATCGCTGAGAAAGTTCAGTGGTGGGAATGCCACCTTAAGGCCTCTGAACTTGCCTGTTTTCTGTTTGGGTATGCTCCCATAGCCAGGGGGATCCAGTTTGTGAGCGCTAGATACTCGCTCTCACCCTCTCCCGTTTGCTATAACCTTGAGGTTTACATTGGCCAGGGATCACGACAAGGACGTGGGAGTAGGATTTGCTGGTAGAGCTGTCTGATGGTTTAAGACATTATTTATAGAGCACACCTATAAGAACTAAAATAGTTATCAATAACTCTGGAGTAGAGCAAGTAAATGCTTTTACTTACCTTGGCTGTAATCTCTCCTATATTCATTCTCGAGATGTAGATAATAAATTAGCCAAATTTCAACAGCTGCTAAGAACAATTAGAAATACACTGTTTAAGAAGGTCCGGCAAGACACAATTTTGAAATTCTACAAAACAATGGCCATTCCAACTTTGCTATATGGATCAGAAACTTGGACTCTAACAACTAGTCAACTGAAGAGAATAGAAGCAGCTGAGATGAGATTACTAAGACCGCTAGCAGGCTGCACTCTCTGTGACCATAAATATAATGAAGACATCCGACAAGAACTAAATATCGCAGCCATTACAGAGACAATCCACAAGTATCGGAGCAACTGGCATGAGCATGTTCTACGGATGCCAAATGATAGACTACCCAGGAGATTATTAAATTGCAGACCCCTTGGATACCGAGATCGTGGACGCCCGAAGAAGCGATGGAGAGACCAGCTTTTCACCTGAGACGGAACAGGCCAAATGGCCTAAACCCTGATAGCTATTGATGATGATGATGATTATATGTAAGTGTATTTATTTATTCATTATTATTCAATTATTTGTTCATCTATTCATCCATCCATTAATTCATTCATTGAATCGCTTATACATTTATTTATTTATTTATTTACTTATTTATTTATCGTGTATTTACTTAGATATGAATATTTGTATGTTTTTTATTTATTTATTCAATGTTTATTCATTCATTTATTCATCAATTAATTAATTAATTCATTCATTCGTTTATTCATTCATTCATTCATTCATTCAATTGCTTATTTATTAATTTGTATACTTATTTATACGTGTAAGCTTATTATTTGTACCTGTATTTATTTATTCATTAATTTATGAATCCATTCATCCATTCATTCATTTATTCATTCAATCACTTATTTATTCATTTAGTTGTTTATCCATGTATTTATTTATCTGTGCATTTATTTACACATGAATTATATCTAAGTGTATTTATTTATTCATTATTATTCATTTATTTTTTCATCTATTCATCCATCCGTTCATTCATTCAATCAGTTATTTATTTATTTATTTATTTATTTATTTATTTATTTATTTATTTATTTATTTATTTATTTATTTATTTATTTATTTATTTATTTATTCATTATTTATTCACTCATCTATTCATCAATTCATTCAATTACTTATTTATTCATTTTTTATTTATCCATTTATATATTTGTACATGAATTATTTGTATATGTATATATTTATTCGTCTATTTATTTCTTATTGTATTTATTTATTTATTTATTTTAGTTACTTATTTATATTCCTTTTATGCCAATTTGTATAACTGAATATTTTTTATTTCAGTATCTCTCAAGTATTCGGTTCTAAATTTATTTACTTAGTTTTTCTTACTCGGTTTGCATTCAATTATTTTCTCCTTTAATTATTCAATGTGTCTATTTATTTATTTGCTCATTTAATGTTTACTACACACTTAACTACATTACTTGCTCGTAACTGATGACAATATTATTCTGAACTGTAATTCGAAGGAATTGTAGACAGAGGCGGCTGGGGGATTAGAACATAAAATAAGAGCATACACGACTGTTATGCAGGGGAACAGAGCGTATTTCCTTAAAATATTCTACACTTTATTCAAAAGAACTTCAGTTTGGTCATAATTTCAAGCGATTTATTAAAATTGTTTTTATTTTACGACTTCGGCCTGGTTTACAACTACGAAGCTTAACTACAGCGCTGGTTAGTTTTATTGCTGTTATAGAGAAGTTTTGTCGTGTTTTATATGCCACTTGCGTTCTAGTATACTAAATTAACACGACCAGCATACGTTACAGTGCAGTTCCAATACACTTCCTGTAGCAAGTAATGAAGCAAGTTAGGAATAAAGCAACATCGATGTTTTATCATGGACACGAATTACAAGGTATCTGTGTAATAATATAATCATATGATTTCCTATCTTCGAGATAATTTCTTCCTATTGCGTGAAAACAACAATTTTATTCGTATCTTTTGTTACAAAAAAATCATATTATTGGACATGCACTCATTCAAAGTGTTTTGCCCAAGGGCAGGTCTTGCACTGCAAACTCAGCATTCTCCAGTCTTTCCTATTTTCTGCCTTCCTCTTAGTCTCCTCATATGATCCATATATCTTAAAGTCGTCTATCATCTGTTATCTTCTTCTGCCCCGAACTCTTCTTCCAGGAATTCTCTGCCGCCTGAAGTCAAGGGCTGCCAAACTTTAATTTCTTTTAAATGTAAATTAGAAAAAATATCTTATGATGAGTTGCCAGACCTAACGCGTTACAAATATATAATGCAATGTATTCTACTGTATTTATTTTTATTGTTTGTTTCTTATTTTTATTGTGTAGTCATGTAAACTGTGTTTATTTATCATTTAACACCAATATGTATCCCACTGTGTTTTCTTTTATTATTATTAGTCTATTATTTTATTGTGTACTTTTTATTCAGTTGTCGGTTTCTGGTTTAATTATGTGAATCCTACTTTCTCGTAATTTAATACTAATATGTATTCCAATGTGTTTATTTTTATTTTTACTATGTACATTTTTTATTGAATTATCGGCTTCTGTTTTTGTGTGATTCTTATTTGATTCTAACAACATTAATATGTATTCCACTATGTTTATTTTTATTTTATGTGGTAAATTTTATGTAACTACCTCTTTTGATCTCATTATGTGCCTAAACCGTATCAGTATGTAATTACTTAATTCCGATCCAGTTGTTGTTAAACTAAGTAAGCAAGTTTTAATCCTGGTTGAGTGTAAGAGAAAGCCTTACGGCCTTAACTCTACCAGGTTAAATAAAGCCTTATTATTATTATTATTATTATTATTATTATTATTATTATTATTATTATTAGTCTATTATTTTATTGTGTATTTTTATTCAGTTGTCGGTTTCTGGTTTAATTATGTGAATCCTACTTTCTCGTAATTTAATACTAATATGTATTCCAATGTGTTTATTTTTATTTTTACTGTGTACATTTTTTATTGAATTATCGGCTTCTGTTTTTGTGTGATTCTTATTTGATTCTGACAACATTAATATGTATTCCACTATGTTTATCCTTATTTTATGAGGTAAATTTTATGTAACTACCTCTCATTATGTATCTAAACCGTATCAGTATGTAATTACTTAATTCCGATCCAGTTGTTGTTCAACTATGTAAGTAAGTTTTAATCCTGGTTGAGTGAAAGAGAAGGCCTTACGCCTTAACTCTACCAGGTTAAATAAGGCCATTATTATTATTATTATTACTATTATTATTATTATTATTATTATTATTATTATTATTATTGTTATTATTATTCACCATTCCTTCCAGTGCATCCTTCAGTAGGCAGTTTCTTCTCAGCCAGTGACCCAACCAATTCTTTTTTCTCTTTCTGATCAGTTTCAGCATCATTCTTTCTTCACTCACTCTTTCCAACACAGCTTCATTTCTTATTCTGTCTGTCCATTTCACACGTTCCAGTCTTCTCCATATCCACATTTCAAATGTTTCTAGTCGTTTCTCTTACTTCGTTGTAACGTCCATATTTCTTCCCCGTACAATTCCACACTCCACACAAAGCACTTCACTAATCTCTTCCTTGGTTATTTTTCCAGAGATCCGCAGAAAATGCTCCTTTTTCTATTAAAATCTTCCTTTGCCATTGCTAACCTCCTTTTGACTTCCTGGCAGCAGCTCGTGTTACTGCTTATAGTATACTCCAAGTATTTGAAGCCATCCACTTGCTCTACAGCCTCATTTAGAAATCGCAAGTTTATCTTCTTCATTTTTCTTCCGATAACCATCGCAACTAACCTTTTCTCCGTACGCCCTGGAAAAGATTACGGTCTCTATTGATGACGATGATGATAGTGGTGATGGTAATGATTATTATGATGCTGATGATATATATGTAGAGGCGACATCGTGGCTTCCCACTGCGAAGGGAATCGCAACCATTTACTATATCTTTTTATAACTTCTCTCTCTCTCTCTCTCTCTCTCTCTCTCTCTCCCCCCTCCCTTGTACGGAGGAAGGACCCGAAGGCTTGCACTGCAGCTTGAGGCTTATTGTGCTTATCAATTCTATTCTGTGAATGATTGGATGATGATGATGATGATGATGATGATGATTATGATGATGCAACTGCAGAGGTTATATCAACGTCGCCGGATGTGCCGGAATTTTGTCCCGCAGGAGTTCTTTTACATGCCAGTAAATCTACTGACATGAGCCTGTCGCATTTAAGCACACTTAAATGCCATCGACCTGGCCCAGGATCGAACCCGCAACCTATACCAGCGCTATACCAACTTGCCAACCAGGTCGACGATGATGATGATGATGATGATGATGATGATGATGATGATGATGATGATGATGATGATGATGATGATGATGATGGTGAAATAAGTCAGGTCCAACGCCGAGAATTACTCAGCAAATCTGCTTCAGTTAGTTGGGAGACGATCCCGGAAAAAAATCCCAATCGGAATTTGAACCCGGGGCAGCCCCTTTCATGGTCAGACGTGCTAACCATTACTCCACAGCGATGGACTTGTGATAACGTACTAGGTTAAAATAGCCCAGTACTGAGTTCAAGTTGGACTGTACAGGATCTCAAATTCTTTGCAGTACACAATAGCTCATTCATTACAAATGAACTATTTTTGTGAAATATTGATTTTTAAACATATTTGTGCCACTCTTGCAATAATCCGGGCTTCCAATGTTTGTAAATCCGTTAACAACGTGACTCCTGCATAACAATGCGCCATCGTCTGCAGCCAGATAATCTATAGAGATCGAAAACAATTCAGCATCGACATGCCCCAGAACAAAAACGAGTCGACCCGTTCTGATCGATTACACAATGCAAAATGCAACAACTGTTTTCATATAGGGAGTATAATCACGAACATCTATAACATTGAATAGGCTAATCGATTCCTCGACAACACGTTCACAGTCGTTTGGATTCCCACATTCCACATAATTTTCCTAGACAATGAAAAGGTTAAAACCTGCGATAAGAGAGTAACGGGAGATCAGTTTCACACTGCACAACCTGGCTGAAGTGAATAGTCACTTCGTTGTCAATTGCTATTTTTCTATTTTACAGTGTTTGTCATATCAGTTTTTTTATTTAGTTATTTAACGACGCTGTATGAACTACTAGGATACAGTACATCAGTTATTCATAGATTTCAAAAAGGCGTATGACTCGGCTAAGAGAGAAGTTTTATATAATATTCTTATTGAATTTGGTATTCCCAAGAAACTAGTTCCATTAATTAAAATGTGTCTTAGTGAAACTTACAGCAGAGTCCGTATAGGCCAGTTTCTATCTGATGCTTTTCAAATTCACTGCGGGCTAAAGCAGGGAGATGCACTATTACCTTTACATTTTAACTTCGCTCTAGAATATGCCATTAGGAAAGTACAGGATAACATAGAGGGTTTGGAATTGAACGGGTTACATCAGGTTCTTGTCTATGCGAATGACGTGAATATGTTAGGAGAAGATCCACAAACGATTATGGAAAACGCGGGAATTCTACTTGAAGCAAGTAAAGAGATAGGGTTGGAAGTAAATCCCGAAAAGACTAAGTATATGATTATGTCTCGTGATCAGAATATTGTACGAAATAGAACTATAAAAGTTGGAGATTTATCCATCGAAGAGATGGAAAAATTCAAATATCTTGGAGCAACAGTAACAAAATAAATGACACTCGGGAGGAAATTAAACGCAGAATAAATATCGGAAATGCCTGTTATTATTCGGTTGAGAAGCTTTTATCATCTAGTCTGCTGTAAAAAAATCTGAAAGTTAGAATTTATAAAACAGTTATATTACCGGTTGTTCTTTATGGTTGTGAAACTTGGACTCTCACTTTGAGAGAGGAACAGAGACGAAGGGTGATTGAGAATAAGTTTCTTAGGAAAATATTTGGGGTTAAGAGGGATGAAGTTACAGGAGAATGGAGAAAGTTACACAACACAGAACTGCACGCTTTGTATTCTTCACCTGACATAATTAGGAACATTAAATCCAGACATTTGAGATGGGCTGAGCATGTAGCACGTATGGACGAATCCAGAAATGCATATAGAGTGTTAGTTGAGATACCGGAGGGAAAAATACCTTTTGGGAGGCCGAGACGTAGATGGGAAGATAATATTAAAATGTATTTGAAGGAGGTGGGATATGATGGTAGAGACCGGATTATTCTTGTTCAAGATGCGGACCATTGACGGGCTTATGTGAGGGCGGCAATGAACCTCCGGGTTGCTTAAAAGCCAGTGAGTAAGTAAGTAAGTATGAACTACTAGGTCATTTAGCGTTGATGGGAGTGGTGTTAGCGAGATGGTATTTGGCGAGATGAGGCCGAGGATTCGCCATATAATACCTGACATTCGCCTTACGATTGGGGAAAACCTCGGAAAAATCCCAATCAGGTAATCAACCCAAGGGGAAATTTAACCCGCACCCGAGCGCAACTCCGGATAGCCAGGCAACCACCTTAGACGACGGAGCTACGCCGGTGACTTCGTCGTATGATCTTCTTTCGGGATGAAAGAAAATGTGGTACACAGCTCCGTCGATATAGGAGAAAGTCGATGTTCACCTCCTTAGATATAATACGCAGAGCAATACCTTGCAATCGGCAAGCATTGTGTTTCGATAGAGCCAAGAACAAACTGTTGGTAGAGCATGAAAGCCGAGGGATATTATGGACAGGAAAACATAGATCATATGGAAATGGGTATCTATTTAGGAGTCGTTAATTCATTATAAATATTTGACTTGGTTAAAAACTACTTAGCTATATTTTGTATTTCTAAATTTAATAGTTTTGATGGTACGACAAAAGAATACTATGAAATCAAATTAAGAACTGAAGGCTTACCAACGAGAGAGAGCTTGTATGAACTATATAAGTATTTCTGTAGCGAAAGAGGTATGGAAAATATTAGAATAAGAGACGATTTAGATATGCTAGCTGCACATTGCAGATTGAAACGTGAAGTAGGTTACAACTTAGGAAGGTGAACAAATACTGATTGTAACAAGATACTAAAATGAGTTGAGTCTTGCACAAAACTAGACGCAAGTGCAAGATAAAACAAAACTTTTTTTGTATATTAAATATTTAAATTGTAGAAATTGTATTTAAATAATAGTATATCTTTGTGTAAAATTATGAAGTGTGTAATGTAAGGGTTTAAATGATTACTTGTCTGTACTTCGTCTGTGAACTATAATTATAATAAATGTAAAAAAATTCATTATAAGAAAATCTTTTACAACGTTAATGCAAATGAATTATATTTCCTAAAATATATGTATCTATAAAATGTAATAGTAAATAATAAATAACTAAATAAATGAATGAATGAATGAATGAATGAATGAATGAATGAATGAATGAATGAATGAACGAATAATTGAATGAATGAATAAATAAATAGATAAATAAATAAATAAACACTCCATCTGTTCCAAAATAGTAACAAACAAAATAAGTTTGATTATTGCGCATGCGCGCACGAAATGTTTCGCTGGGTGGTATTCCGTTCAGTAGTGAGGGACTATCAGACAGTGCAGTTGCGAACGTTTCTAGTCTTCTGTAATGCGTCAGACATTTAACTTATTTTATATTTTTGTTTTCATATTTCCCGATAATGGTACCTCTATAATGTGATAAGTTGAGCTATATACGATCATAATTTTCCTTACTGTGTGTTCCTAAAAATATTGTATTCATTGTATGCTTTGTAGTGCACTATTTTATTATTATTATTATTATTATTATTATTATTATTATTATTATTATCGATAATTGTCTTATTTTTTTATACTTCGTATGTCTCATTTATTTTGACCTGCTGTTCACATTTTATTATGCTTTTTCCTTTCTTTCTGTATGTTATATTATGTCTGATTTCTACTTACTTGTTGTTTACGTTTTATTATTATTATCTTATTCAGTTTTGTGTGTAAAATTGTAGTGTACTTTGTAAATTTGTAGTGTTTTTTGTAACGCAGTTTTACTTCTGGTTGAGTGTTAAAGAAGGCCGTATGGCCTTAACTCTGCCAGGTTAAATAAATCATCATCATCATCATTATTATTATTATTATTATTATTATTATTATTATTATTATTATCGATAATTGTCTTATTTTTTTATACTTTGTATGTCTCATTTATTTTGACGTGCTGTTCACATTTTATTATGCTTTTTCCTTTCTTTCTGTATGTTATATTATGTCTGATTTCTACTTACTTGTTGTTTACATTTTATTATTATTATCTTATTCAGTTTTGTGTGTAAAATTGTAGTGTACTTTGTAAATTTGTAGTGTTTTTTGTAACGCAGTTTTACTCCTGGTTGAGTGTTAAAGAAGGCAGTATGGCCTTAACTCTGCCAGGTTAAATAAATTATTATTATTATTATTATTATTATTATTATTATTATTATTACTTACTTACTTACTTACTTACTTACTTACTTACTTACTTACTTACTTACTGGCTTTTAAGGAACCCGGAGGTTCATTGCTGCCCTCACATAAGCCCGCCATTGGTCCCTATCCTGAGCAAGATTAATCCATTCTCTATCATCATATCCCACCTCCCTCAAATCCATTTTAATATTATCTTCCCATCTACGTCTCGGCCTCCCTAAAGGTCTTTTTCCCCCCGGCCTCCCAACTAACACTCTATATGCATTTGTGGATTCGCCCATACGTGCTACATGTCCTGCCCATCCCAAACGTCTGGATTTTATGTTCCTAATTATGTCAGGTGAAGTTTACAATGCGTGCAGCTCTGCGTTGTGTAAGTTTCTCCATTCTCCTGTAACTTCATCCCTCTTAGCCCCAAATATTTTTCTAAGAACCTTATTCCCAAACACCCTTAATCTCTGTTCCTCTCTCAAAGTGAGAGTCCAAGTTTCACAACCATAAAGAACAACCGGTAATATAACTGTTTTATAAATTCGAACTTTATTATTATTATTATTATTATTATTATTATTATTATTATTATTATTATTATTATAAATGTTCTAATATCATTTGCATGCATACAAGCCTTTCTATCTTTATCCAGAAAGAAGGAAAAGACAAAACTTTAATTTTAAGGAAAGTAAACTATTACGATGGAACCTGGGCAGACCAATGACAGACAACATATGAGGATATGCCCGTGATTTATGAAAGCAACTCTAGCTATGAATTTTAAGTTTCATGGCTTTACTGCCTAACGTGTACGATAGCTTACTTGTGTAATGTATTTTTAAAATTTCAGAATTGCACGCCAAGTCACTTGACACAGTACACAACTTAATCTCGCAGTGCGGTTATGCTAGCTTTGGATGAATAATTAGACAGGTTATTGACAAGATAGCGTAATGAAAATATTAATGAAGCAGTATCTACCACCATATTTCACTGTTCGTGCCTCAGATAGGACACGACTTTGAATTATTGTATGTTAACCTTAAAAAATCATTAACATCGCAATATTTTTTTTTTCTGTACCAGTATATAACGTTGACCATTAACTTCTGTCTTTAACCTAAGTACGAGTAGTAAGAGACAGTTCAAGTACGGAGCTGTATATGGAATAAGTAAATCGTAGCTGTAACGTTACACGGTCGCTACAGTGACGTTCTCGAGTCCTGTTTAGGGTATGAATATTTATTCTAACCCATTGTGAAGCCTTGTGTGTCTGAAGTGAAATTCCTGCTTTGTAATAATAACGTCACATAATCGACGTTGTTAATCTTATTTCAAAATATCTCTAAAAATTTCAGATATCATTATTTGACATGGGTTTAATAGCCGTGAAAGGGAAGATAGAAAAAAGAGAGAAATAAAGGACTAAAGAAAAGAAAGACATAAAAGGAGAAACAAAGAAAGAAAGGAAGAGAAAAGGAAAGAAAAAGAAAGAAAGAGAAAAAGAAAGGAAGAGAAAAAGAAAGAAAGAAAGGAAGAGAAAAGAAAGAAACAAAGAAAGAAAAAGAAAGAAAAACAGAAAGAAAAAAGAAGAAAGAAATAAAAACAGAAAGGTAAAAAGAAAGAGAGAAATGAAGAAAGAAAAAAGAAAGGAAGAGAAAAAGAAATAAAGATAAAGAAAGGAAAAAATAAAGAAAAACAGAAAAGTAAAAAGAAAGAGAGAAAGGAAGAAAGAAAAAAGGAAGGAAAAGAAAAAGAAAGAAAGAAAAAAGAAAGAAAAAGAAAGGAGAAAAGAAGGAAAGAAAGGAAAAGAAGGTAAGAGGAAAGAAAGAAAGAAAACAGAAAGAAAAAAGAAGAAAGAAATTAAAGTAGAAAGATAAAAAGAAAGAGATAAAGGAAGAAGGAAAAAAGAAAGGAAGAGGAAAAGAAATAAAGAAAACAGAAAGGAAAAAGAAGAAAGAAAAACAGAAAGGTAAAAAGAAAGAGAGAATGGAAGAAGGAAAAAAGAAAGGAATTGAAAAAGAAATAAACTAAAAAGAAAGAAAAAGAAGAAAGAAAAACATAAAGGTAAAAAGAAATAGAGAAAGGAAGAAGGAAAACAGAAAGGAAGAGAATAAGAAATAAAGAAAAAAAGAAGAAATAAAGAAAAACAGAAAGGTATAAAGAGAGAAAGGAAGAAGGAAAAAAGAAAGGAAGCGAAAAATAAATAAGCAAAAAAGAAAGAAAAAAGAAGAAAGGTAAAAAGAAAGAGAGAAAGGAAGAAAAAGGAAGAGAAAAAGAAATAAAGAAAAAGAAAGAAAAAGGAAGAAAGAAACAAGAACAGAATGGTAAAAAGAAAGAGAGAAAGAAAAAAAGAAAAAAGAGAAAAAGAAATAAAGAAAAGAAAGAAAAATAAAAAGAAAGAGAAAAGAAGAAAGAAAGAAAAACAGAAAGGTAAAAAGAAAGGAAGAAAGAAAGAAAGAAGGAAAGAAGGAAAGAAAGAAATACAGATAGGAAAAAAGAAAGAAAGAAAGGAAGAAAGAAAAAAGAAAGGAAGAGAAAAATAAATAAAAAGGAATTAAGAAAGAAGAAAGAAAGGAAAACAGAAAGATAAAAGAAAGATAAAAAGGAAGAAGTAAATAAGTAAATAAATAAATAAGTAAATAAGTAAAGAAAGAAAGGTAAAGAAAGAAAGAAAAAAAGAAAGAAGGAAAGAATAATATAGAAAGGAAAAAAAGAGAGATGGGAGGCCGATAAATGAACCCATAGCAACCGAAGTAGCCTACCAACACGCGAAACGAAAACACTACGAACTTATGCACCTACCCAATAGAATGATAAATCTTAAAGAGTTAATTCCTACATTGGATTCACATTATTTTAAAATTAAGTGCTATTCATAGACATTTCGCTAGCCCGCGCTACGAGCGTGCTAAACTAGCCCCGGCTATCGACTGGTTACTTGTACAGGATTCATATATCATATCATATCGCTAACACTGGTTTATGAATACGAAAAACGTTAGTTCGCTGACAATCTACCGGAAGCCCGCGCTAAGATTGTCTATGAATACGGCCCTTTAACATTTTTATATGCCATACTAAATGTTTTTCGTCTAGGAAAGGGAGTTTTCTGCGAAGCTGTAGTATTAGTTAATGTCCCGTTTGTAACTTCAGAAATTCTGGTCACATAACTAAAACTGAGATACCCACTTGTCTTTGCTGGCTGCCTGAGTTCGTCAACACCTCGCCAAATAACGGTAGAAGAACGGATTTCGGAAAGCAGAGAGAGGAAGAACAAGGGTGGGCGATGTTACATTCGTGTTTACTCGTACCTGCTGCTGTATAATTTGTGTCATTGGCTTGGGGTCCGCGCCGGCCGTCCTGGTGGTCCCCGACTTGATGCTGCAGGACAGTCGCGACGGATGGGGCTCGACAGCCAGCACGAGAACAATAGGCAGATAAATCGTAGGAGACACGGCGGGCGACTCGTGCAAAAATAATATTCCATACGATACAGCAACAGACCGTCGCTGCTAATTGAAGGCACTAGCTTCACTTACAATCATAAATAGACCTCAAGCACACTTTCTTCCTAATCTGTAAAGGAAATACGCAAGTTCCAAAAAATGCAAACAATCACAACATTTAAGCCGTGATTTTGACATTGCACGGAGGCTAAGATAAGGGATTCCATTCCAATCTCGCCTAGATCATGGAGATTTGTACGGTATTACAACGTTAGAGGGCGAGTTTCTCATTTTGCGAACTCGAGTTTAATGCCCGGCGCTTTCTGAACAAGGTCGCCGTATGACAGTCTTCCTTGAAGTTCTCAGGGCAATACGCAAACGGGTTACCGGGTTTAACCCACCTCTTGAGCTTTCAAAAATAAATATCTTAATGTCAGCTGTTGCTGTTGTCAAAACGACATCCAATTTGTGTCTAAATTTTCTAGTGACCGTTATATACGTGATTCAGTCATTCTCTTACTACCAGGATCAACAAGGATCAGTTCTCGGACCTTTACTCTTCATTATTTATATTAATGACGTGACTAAAATGATAAAACACTGCAAATACCATATGTATGCTGACGACTTGCAAATTTATTTGCATTTCCACCCTGATGAGACTAGTGACGCAGTAAATAAAATAAACGAAGACTTAAATTCGATTTCACTGTGGGCACACAAATTTGGATTAAGGTTAAATCCAGAGAAATCGCAAGCAATCGTAATGGGACATAATCGTCTACGAAGTACTCTTGATAGTGGTACTATACCACATATAACATTGAATGGGATTATTGTTAAATACAGTGAAACAGTTAAAAATCTTGGCATTTTTATGGATAGCGATCTAAATTGGAACACCCAAGTAACACACACTTGCAAAAAAATAGTTTCTCAACTTCACTCTTTGTTTCATATGAAAGAATTTCTACCACTTAGTCTAAAAAAGAATCTTATTCAGACGCTTGTAATGCCCCATTTTGATTATTGCGATTCCTTACTAACTAATGTAAGTTCACTCTTAGCTGAGAGACTACAACGTGTTCATAATGTGTGCATACGATTCATCTGCAATACTCGTAAATTTGACCATATAACACCTTCCCTCCAGTTACTTTCATGGGTGCGTCTGAAGGAACGAAGAACAATACATTCACTGTCTCTTCTATTTAGAATCATGCATACTTCTACTCCGAATTATCTGTTATCGCGCTTTCAACTTCTTACAACTCTTCGAAACCGACATCAAGCACTTCTTTCTATCCCTCATCATAGAACGTCTCTATACTCATCCTCCTACACTGTAGAAATACCTCGTCTCTGGAATTCGCTACCTAATGATGTCAGGGACTGCCGGACTTTATCACAATTCAAAATTAAATTGGAAAATTTTGTCTTGTTTAATGCTTTTTAGATATTGCTAGAAGTGTTGATTTCTGTTTTTTTTACTCCAGATTAAAATCGCAAGTTTCTTGTTTATGTTAGTTAATTAGGATACAATTAATTATACTTAATCACTCATTTAAAGTTTGTGTGACTGCAACCTGTGTATATTTTTGTGTGATTTACTTCGTTTATAGTGTTTTTTTCCCTTTTTTATTTCTGTTATTGTATTTGTATTCCTGGTGTTGTGGAAGAGAAGGCCTGATGGCCTTAACTACACCAGAATAAATAAATAAATAAATAAATAAATAAATAAATAAATTTCTTCACGTAGAACTACGCCTTTCTCCTCACTAGGAACGAGGGGGGGGGGGATAACTTGGGAAATTACATGAAAAATTGCAACTCCCTCTCGCAGCTACTATAAGGAGAATTCAAAGGGAATAAGGGAATACAAAGAGTCGGTATGGTATAGTTGCGCCCCGCGGGTAATTGGGATGCCTAGGCATGGCATAATTGCGCCCCAAAGAAATCAGGTAGCAGATGGGACATGGCATAGTTGCGCCCCGAATAAATCAGGTAGCAGAATGGACATGGCATAGTTGCGCCCCGAAGAAATCAGGTAGCAGAATGGACATGGCATAGTTGCGCCCCGAAGAAATCAGGTAGCAGAATGGACATGGCATAGTTGCGCCCCGATGGGCATAGTACACACGAAAGTGACTGTCATAAAATAAATAAATTACTTAAAAATATTACAGTGATAGCTGCATTGAAATCAGGTAGGCCTAGCGTATGATCAATTTTGCTATTTAAAATAACACTTTTTTTTATCGATCAAACATAATAAATGAACTGCATTTTTTGTTTCTACACCGATATCTTAACCCTACGGTACAGGGTTTCGAAAATTGAAACTTAGAACCATTGTGAATTATTAACTCTTTACCCTTTTCACTAAACTGAACATTCATTTTAAATTAACCTCACTATACGCCACAGACGGTGTGAAAATCACTAATAAAATGTCAACACTGCTAAGCCCCCATATTCCAACGCCTCACTCATTTGAATATGTCAGTTAATAAAGTATGCCAACTTCATGGTGTTCATTTTAACGGTAGGCTATTGATAATCACAACATAAAGAGTATAAAAATAGTTAATAAAGTACTGCCAACTTCATGGTGTTCATTTTAACGGTAGGGTATTGATATTCACTTCATAAACAGTAGAAAAACAATTAATAAAGTACTGCCAACTTCATGGTGTTCATTTGAACGGTATCGATAATGAATATTAAATCGAATAAGAAATCAATAAGGTTGGTTGATTACGATGCTCGAGTTTCCGCAGTGTCTTTTTCTCTATCTATTTCTTCGGGGCGCAACTATGCCATGCCCTTTTCTCTACCTGATGGGAACGGGGCGTAACTATGCCTACAAAACAGGGACCCTTTTTTATCTGCTGCATCTTATCTGACCGTGGGGCGCAACTATGCCCTGCCCCAAAGAGTACAAGGAGAATACAAGGAATAGAAGGGGAATACAAGGAGAGCAGAGGGAAATAATACATGGATAAAAGGAAAATAATACACGGATAGCAAGCGAAATAATACAAGAAGAATGGGTATAATGCAAGAATAACAAGGTAAATAGTACAAGGAGAACAAGGGAAATAAAACAACGAGAAGAAGGGGAAAATACAAAAAGAACAATGGAAATAACGTATGGAGAACAAGGAGAATAATACAAGAACAACGGAAATAATACAAGGAGAGCAAGGGGAATAATACCAGAACAGGAGGTATAATGGAAGAAAAATAAGACGAATAATGCAACTAGAACAAGGCGAGTAATACAAGGAGAACAAGGAGAACGATACAGAGGGAACAAGAGAAATATTACGAGCGCGTAATTTTACCAACATGAGTCGCGTGAGCAGACAGAAGCACTGCGGTTGCTAGATGCACGCGCGTCGTCCGCTACAGTAAAAACTCCAAATACTTAATCTTGTAGCCTCCTGGTACAAAGTACAATCCCTAGTCATAGGCCTAATGATCATTGATCAGTGATCAGTGATCGCTAAGAAGACTTTGATTCCCATCTTCCACACGAACTTCAAAAATTAATTCGGAAATCAAGATGCCTAGAGAGAGTTAGCTTTCCTTCTGACCTTAAAAAATTCATGAAGTCAGGTGATACTCTAACCGACGAGCTGCTGATATGAAAATAATAACAGATAAATAACAGCCAGGCCGTGGGTATGAAGCCATCTTGCAAGGGACATTATCACTTCACACATCGGACAATTGTATGGTAATCACGACCTGTGGCTGACAATAGGCCTACTCCTCGCACGCACTACATAATTTTCGCGCGTTCACGACATATCAAATTGTCTCTGCTACCCACGTGACACCCACGGGACTAGACTTGCCATCTGTTGTAAGGAGCAACTCAAGTCGCTTATCATCTTAACAATTTAAAATTAAATCAACTGCTTAAGAAAATGTTAGTACTGCTCTCCTTAAAAGTGGCTGTAAGAATTAGCGTGTCATTCCCGTGAGATCAACTATAAAGTTCTCAATGATTGAAAAGCTGTGGGAACCTCTGTTAAATATCTAGGTGTGTACATGGACGAGAGCCTCAAGTGGAATGTCCAAGTCACACACCATGCAAGACCGTCTTCTCCATCCTTCATTCATTAATACCCCTGAAAAATTTTCTACTCTTTCAAATAAAGAGAATTCTCATACAAACATTGGTGCTGCCACATTTTGACTATTGCGACATTCTACTATCAGATTTAAATTCTAACTTAGCCTAAAGATTACAGCGCGTTCATAATGCCTGCATAAGTTTCATTTGCAACATCCGCAAATACGACACATTACACCTTCCCTTGAAATTCTGCAATGGGTAAGATTATAGGACCGAAGATGTATCCATTCACTAATTCTCCTATATCGCATCATCAATACTTCTTCGCCAAACTATCTCTCGGTGCGTTTTAATTTCTTGTCCTCTTATCACAGCCTGGGTACTCGTTCTAAAAATGACCCTTTATTATCTATGCCTTGCCATAAAACAGCTCACTATTCTTCCTCTTTCACAGTATCAGCAATTCGTTTCTGGAACTCCCTACCCAGCTCCCTCAGGAACTGTCGAACGATATTGCAATTTAAAAGTGAATTGTTTAAACACGTGACCAGTATTCAGGTTTAATTCTCCTTTGTGTGTATATGTGTATATATGTAATCTTCCTCAGTGTTGTATAGTTATAATTTACTTTTGAATTTGTTATTCTTGTAATTTGTAATATTGGTTCACTTATCGCTTGCATATTCATTGAGTGTAAAGCGAATAGGGATTATAAAGAATGGACACTTGGCGTCGGTACCTTTGATGTAGCCGGACCGATTTCAATGACCTTCAAGCCAGCTAAAGCGTGAGATTCTGCTTTCTCCCTAGAGTTGGCGCTGACATCACACCAGCTAGCAGTCGACACAGCGGAAATATAACAGATACAATTAATACATCTAGGTACATTATGTACTCAAATAAAATAAATTGGATCCATAAAATAATAAATCCTTCATTAACTGTAATGTGTAGACTCTGGAGTTCCTTTATAATGAGAGTTCAGACGTTGATCCCAACAACAATTAAAATATGTAATGATTTGATAGCGCTGAAAATGGAAAAACAAAACTCTTACGAGAAGTAAAACCATATACCTATATTATATTATATACAAATATTAAACGAATTCGATACTTAATTTTATAATGTATTATATTATTTTATAATATAATTTATGATATCTGAAATATAAAATATTATTATTACAACTAGTTTGCCACTGAGAAATAAGGAAAAGCTGTTAACTTGAATTTATTTGAAGCAAAGCGTTACTGGATTATGCAATAAGGTAGGCGATGTTTGGATCCTGTGTCTTAATTCTATTCTCAATTATTATCTTAGCGTATGCTCGATTACACTACCTCTAGCGCTTGAAAGTGGAACTAGCCTCTGGCGCACAGAGAAACAAAACACAGGAAAATTCGCTCAGTGTCCATTCTTTATAATCCCTATTCGCTGAGCCTTATATCATTTTGTAATTATTATTTAGTATATTCGCATTATTTTACTCGACTTGTGCTCGTATAACTATATAGCCTAAATTTTTACTATTGTTCTTCAAGTATTAGTCTGTAAAATTGTATCAGCTTCTTTTGTTTCTGGCTAAGTGGAAGAGAAGGCCTGATGGCTTTAATTTCGCCAGAATAAATAAATAGATATTAGCCTATTATTATTATTATTATTATTATTATTATTATTATTATTATTATTATTATTATTATTATAGACCTACTATAAATCTTCTTTCATTTTATTCATTATATTTATTTATTTACTTATTTGTATTAACAAAAGCCGCCCTAAATAAGAGTTCGATAGATCGCCCTACTAATCAATTCTTAAAGAATAATCATTAAAAACAATTGTGGGACAATTTGAAAGAAAAAAACATTAAGATAAATGATAAGAAAGCATAGGAAATCAACAATAAAAGTTTCTTGGATACAAATGATTACTAGTTATAGCTAAGGATGATTTTAACACATGAGATCCTATGGCATCAATCGTTGCATCAGAAATTTTAAATTGTTTAAGTTGATTTAAAGTTTCTTGTGGTATCGTGCCACGGGCACCGAACATGAGCCCAAAAACTGTCCAATGTGTGATGTGGTATTGTGCTCCGAGATGCTGACAACAAGGCTCATATATGACTTGTTTTTCACGACACACCTCTTGTGGCTGTTGCTCGTGCATCTCGAAACGGACTGTGGGATCAAGAATGGCACCCTTATCCTTCTGTCGATCAATTATGATGATATCAGCACGTCTAGTAGAGCCATCAGAAGGGACGCAACCAACCCCCTCATAAACCTCATAGGAAGATTCTGATGGATTGAAGATGCGATGAGAGAACGAACCGTATTATGTCTGTTGATTCGGAGCAATTCTCCATGATGGCAGAAACCCAAGGCGTGAGGAAGCGTTTCTTGGTCATCGCATCTTCTGCAACGGGTTGAGTCAAGAGTTCTACCAGGGAGAGTACGTACAGGTATTGTATTACAGTTCATCTCAATAGCTTGCGTCCACTGACTGCTCGAAAGTCCCTTTTTGGTTGAGATCCACGAATTACCTTTCTTCCAGTGAGAATAGAAAACAACTCCCAAACCTTTTCTTTTCAATTTGCTCCACTGATGAAAAGAATCTTCACGCAATGCTTTTCTTAGCTTTTTAGAAGAAATATATTCAGAGTCAATTTCAAATGAATACACCTTAATATAGTATAATATAATATAATATAATATAATATAATATAATATAATATAATATAATATAATATAATATAATATAATATAATATAATATAATATAATATAGCCCAATCCTGAGGGGCGAATACAAACCAAAATAAAATTGAGAGTGAATAAATTAAAGATTATAAAGTGTTAAATATTTTTAAACCAAAACTATAAATCCAATATATATATATTTTTTTTATTTTATTAATAATTTGGTTAAAATATTATTGGAATAAAATTTGTTTAATAACCTAGGACCCTGACTCATACTATGATATAAAGCTGCATTGGTTTTACATTTAGGTTCAAATGAACATATAAAATTCATATTTTTAGTTCTAATACAGTAGCGTGCAAATTAATCCGAACAACGTAATTACTTATGCAAAAACACTCAAACGGGATAAAAAAAAAGATCTAAGACATACCTCAGTAATCTATGTGGCCTCACTTGTTCCTAATAACAGCTCTGAGACGATTTGGCATGGATTCCACTAATTTCCCACAAATATTCTTCATTTCTTCATCGCGAAAACATACACCAATGAGGGCAGAAATCATCTTCTTCTTTGTAGAACAATCCATTTTTTGCATTCTTCTTTTGCAAATTGACCACAAGTTCTCAATGGGTTTGATGTCGGTTGAGTTGCCTGGCCAGGGGAGTACCTGAATATTCTTCGTGTTGAAGAATTCTGTAGTTTTTCGAGACGTATGGCATGGTGCCAGGTCTTGTTGGAACACACCTCTGCCATCCGGAAATGATTTTTGCAGCTGGGGTACGATTCTGGTTTCCAATAAGTGAATATATTTGTCAGAATTCATCATTCCTTTGATAGGTATTAATGCTCCAGGCCCTTCATGTGTAAAACAACCCCAAAACATTACTTTAGGGGGGTATTTGGGTGCTTGTTGGAGATGAGCTGCTGTTACTTTTTCGGATCCTTTCCGTACGAAAGAAACACGGTGACCGTGGACCTCGAAATGAGACTCATCGGAAAAAAGTACATTCTTCCAGTCATTCACTGTCCAGTGTTGATGTAATTTTTCCCAAATTAAGCGTTTTTTGCACATAACAGGGGTTAGCAGTTGCTTCTTAATAGGCTTACGAGCCCTTCGTCCAGCTTCCAAAAGCCTACGCCGCACTGTTGTGACGTGAATATTCGCCCCAGTGGTAGCCATTAACTCGCGGGTTAAGTCGACAGCAGTTAGTCTAGGATTTAATTTACTTTTCCTGACAATTAAACGATCATCTGCAGGTGAAGTCTTCCTTTTCCGGCCACAGTTTCCTTTTTTCTAGGGTGTGATGGATCCAGTCTCCCTGTATCGTTTTATGATCGAATTAACAGTAGCCAAACCAATGTGACATTCTGCAGCAATTTGCATCTGTATCATAGAAGAATGCTCTGCTAATGTTATAATTTTAGACCGTTTTCGTGGAGTTGTATCCATTTGTGAAGACGACAGAATGTACACAGGATTGCTGTATTGAGTCTTCAACACAACTGAAATGCTTATAAGTACAAAACGACAGGCAAAATATCGCATATTATAAAACAAATAATAACGACAGACCTTCAACAATGGAATTACACGTAATACAGATGTCAATTAAAGCGGTATGAGCAGCTGTGAGGCCAACAATGACAGAAAATGTAAAAATGTGTCGTGTTCGGATTAATTTGCGCGCTACTGTATGTACTATTCAAAATTTTGTTTTGTAAATGGTATACTTTGTCTTCTAGGCAATCCCTGTTTAGGGAAAGTGTTTGATGAAAGAAAATATGTATACCGGTATATATTTCAAAGTTATTAAGGTTTTTTGTGAAAATATTTTAATAAACTGAAATAATAAATTTGTTTAATGTTGAAAACTTTTAATTGTTTAAACAACAGTTCAGTTGAGTAATATTTCTGCTTTTTTAAACAAATTTTAATACTATTTTTTGTAGTAAAATTAATGGATAAATGTTTGATTTGTAAGTTTCACCCCAGTCTATAATACCATATGTAAATATAGATTGAAATAACGCTAAAAAAATTATAGGCTACGTAAATAGTTAGGTGAAAAAAATGTTTCTCAGTACAACAAAGTAATATAAAGTTTTACGTAATTTGTTACAAATATAATGAATATGATTATCAATAATTATGTCTAAATATTTAACCCTTTTAACTTAATAATTGAACAATAATTGGAATTTTTATCGGAGCAGTCAAAATTATGCATTCTAATTTTCAATATAGATGAAATTGATTTATTACCTTTTTTATTTAAAAAAATGGGATAGCTATTGTTTTATTTCATTAATTACAAGAGAATTTAAATCAAACAATTTTTTATTAATTTAAGCCACAATTTGCATTATAATAGGAATCAGTTCAAGTTTTCCCATTAAAAAGTAGAACTGTATACGAGTATAAATCACCTTCATATTCTTTAAGATCTATCATTAAAATGTCATTAATATATGTAGATAGAAACGGTTCTTGAACTGTTTCTTGCTGAACTCCTATGTTAGTTTTAATAAATTCACTTAATTCATTATCAATTTTAGTAGCTTGAAGTCTATCATTTAAGTAAGGTTTTATTTTTAAATAAACAAATTTAATAAATAATAAATAAATAAACCAGCGAACTTGAGATTTAAGAGCTAGCGTGATATACGTTACATAACCGAGGATGACTCCTGTCAGGAATAAAGATTGTGAAAGAAGAGGGAGGGGTGATTAGTAAATTTGGGCAAATAGTAGGTAGGGTACTTCTTGTTCCTCACCAAAAATCCCAAATCGATTTCTGTACTGGAGTCAGTTATTTAAACTCGAAAGTTCTATGGATACTAGTGGCTTGTGAAGCAAATGCTGCCAACTAAGTTCATTAGACATTCAAATAAACATTTTTCAGATTTATTTTCAATGAAGAATATCAGATATTCTGAAAGTTATTTATTTCCATAATACTGAAACATACTCCCTCTGAATGGTTTTTCATGCCAAATACTTTTTCTTGAACCTATACACATTCAGTTTTTTTAGTTTGAACGCGAAAACGCAAGTAACAATGTCAGGACGATCAGTCAGTTTTTCATGTGGGAGTAAAGCAGTAGCTATTTCAGATCATTGCGGATTGTCGGAGAAAGTAAAAAAAAAAGTCAGGTTTACTGTGCTATCGAACAATAGACATAGCATCTTGGTATAGCTGCTGCATGTTTCGTAAACTACCTTGAAATGTAACGGGTAAAATCATTTTATCCTGCTAACAGATCTTGCTGAAATGATCGGGAGACTACAAAATCTTGTAGGCCTCATATTTTATCAGTAAGTAATACCTTTTGGTCTTTCCTTAGGAACTCTTAATTTTTGCGCTCTCTCGAGCCAATACTGAAGAGAATCACGCATATAAATCGACACCACACCGCCGTTAAATATATGAAAAAGACCCAACCCCACTTGATTAACAACTACAAAAATATTTTATTTTTAATAACAACATTAATATCTTACGTAAGTTTTATAGTTTTCAATAACATATACTGTATAGCCGCCACTCAGTAAATTATATAAATCAAGATCTAATTTAAGATATTCTCTACATCTACTTATATAACCCCAAAACGTTTCACTTTCATATAATCAATATAGCATTAATAGTATAATTAATGAAAAATAGTCACAGCATGGCACTAACTATAATAATATTTCATTTCTAATGGTAATAATGTCATTAAACCACCTCAAGTTTTGTAGTTTTTAATATCCAATACACAGCTGTACTCATAAAATTACACATCACAGAATCAGACCTGTAAATTAATTTTAGCAAGTCTTGAAATTTTTAATAACCTATTTAATTTGAGCTCTAAATATGTCAGCATTCTTGCAGATCATGGCCTTTGTGTAATATTGTTTACTGTAGTGTGTGTTTTGTTTCATTTTGAAATGCAATTAGTGACGACAGATGGATTTTAGAAAATAGGAAAATTATGTTGAAAAATTGACATTTCACTCAAAACTACTATTTTTCTGCAAAACTTTGGGTTCTAAGCTTCAGAATGAGGGGTCATTTATTAAAATCCGTTCAGCCGTTTTCCCGTAATTTCCATTACCAGTTCAAATTATATATAGGCTAGATTTCAAGCGATTTCTAAGTATAGGGAATTCAGGCAAGAAAGAAGTCTTAAAAAATAAAAAGAAAAAAGACGCTAGCACGTAGGCCACTTTTCATCAAATGCTGTGTGAGGAATCTGTACAACAGCGAGACTTCAACACAACTCTTACCAGTTTTTGAGAAGCGCAAGGTGAGGGGGCAGAGGGAGGAACCATCCCAACCGGAATCTCCGAGATACAGATTTACATCAGTAAACTACATCGCGTGAGCGATGTGACAACACCGCCCGCTGATGGTCGCGACGCGAGCCCCAGGGGGTCCGCGTGCCACACATTCCGACTGTCAAGAGACCCGACTTTTAACCACACATACACACACGCGTCCAGTCACAATCATCAGCTGACTTTATTATATTCACACTACTGGCACTCCTCCTGTCGCGATACAAAATGATCAGGACTTTCTGTCACCTGCGAGAGAGCCGCCACTGAAGCAATTCAGTCCCGTGAATGGAGGACGTCAGCGTCGACAGATTTAACTGAAGTCTTACGAGATATTTTTTACTTTCTTGTTATACGAGGCAAAAGAGAAAGTTTTATGATTAGGGCTAGGATTTTGATGAAATTGCATCTTTTTTTCTAGTAAGCCAGAAACATAGCTGCTTTAGTATTTACATGTTATGTGATAAACTGAGGAGAAATTCAAATACCTCGGAGCAACAGTAACAAATATAAATGATACTCGGGAAAAAATTAAACACAGAATAAATATGGGAAATGCCTGTTATTATTCGGTTGAGAAACTTTTATCATCTAGTCTGTTGTCCAAAAATCTGAAAGTTAGAATTTATAAAACAGTTATATTCCCGGTTGTTCTGTATGGTTGTGAAACTTGGACTCTCACTTTGAGAGAGGAACAGAGATTAAGGGTGTTTGAGAATAAGGTGCTTAGGAAAATATTTGGGGCTAAGAGGGATGAACTTACAGGAGAATGGAGAAAGTTACACAACACAGAACTGCACGCATTGTATTCCTCACCTGATATAATTAGGAACATTAAATCCAGACGTTTGAGATGGGCACGACATGTAGCACGTATGGGCGAATCAAGAAATGTATATAGATTGTTAGTTGGGAGGCCGGAGGGAAAAAGAGCTTTAGGGAGGCCGAGACGTAGATGGGAAGATAATATTAAAATGGATTTGAGGGAGGTAAGATATGATGATAGAGACTGAATTAATCTTACTCAGGATAGGGACCAATGGCGGGCTTATGTGAGGGCGGCAATGAACCTCCGGGTTCCTTAAAAGCCATTTGTAAGTAAGTAAGTAAGTAAGTAAGTAAATAAGTAAATGATAAACTGAGTGTTTCAAGACATTTGTTAAGGGATTTTTTTGCATTTTTTGCCTGTTTCAACTCATAAGAGCATCTTTTGTTTTATTCTGCCATTTTTTAGGCATTTTCATTTAATTTTGGCCAAAAATCCCAAATATTAATGTAAAATAGTGTTTATTTCCTTTGATATTTTCTCTACATATTTTATCCATTAATACCCATTATTTTGTATTAGTACATTATGCAACGAGCTTATAATGATAGTAATGAAGACGAGAGTATGTTTGTTTATGAAACGAGTACAAGCGAAAATATTGACTTTTTCCGAGGAACAATAATGTCATTGATCTTGATGTAATGTAGAGAATAACATGAACTAATTTTGATATAACCTGGAAATTGATTTAGAACTGAAAAACGAGATGACAAATTGAATTTATTTGAATATTATTTACAATTAATGCTAATTATTATAGTAACAGAACATAACCTTCTGCGACAGTATTGGATTTCCAGCCTCCGTGACGTTTCCCTCGTTGTTTTTGGTTTGCACATCCTAGAATAATCGAAAACCTGAACTTTAATGAATAGGTGTACTTTAATGACATGCATTAAAGGACTGCTACCAGGTGTATAATTACTACATTTCGGCATGGTCGAGCATACAATACTTTAATCGTTTTTCTACATATATATTGCCATTTTAACGTAGTATACCCCATGTAATGGATCAGTCTAATCACCCCTTCAATATAGACTCCTCTATATCTGTTAATTCCGGATAAGAGTGGCCTTGTGGTAGACTACATGGAAACTAAAAGTAAAGAAAGTCCTTGGCGCTACAGCCCATGAAGGGCAAAGACCGACCAGCTGACTGCTGACCTCACATGTACATGCCGAAGCAGAGGTGAACGATCATACATGGAAACTACATCAGGTAAAATAATTAATTAAAATGTAGTACTTAGAAAAAAATATGTAAAATCTAATTTAATTACTAGTCTAAATATTAAATACTACAAAACCTCTTCTCCTACTAAGCCAATTATGTAAAATCAATTTTAGGACATTTTAATGGCATTTTTTTAAGATTTTTAGGTCATAAATGCATTGTTTTTAGGACATTTTTTCATGATTTATAGGTCATAAAAATCCTAGCCCTATTTATGATGCTAAAATTTCTATTTAGAGATTTCTTGGAAATAAGCACAAGTTTTCAGCATCCATGGCATTGAAAAAAAGTGGTTTTTGGTATTGTGTCTGCCTGTAAATAGCAAATTCTTTTGTTCTACTGAATGTATTTTTTTAATAAACAGTGTCTACGAGTAAATTTAACAGGAAAAGTTCAATATGAAATAGACCTACACCATGTCCCTAAAGTCGCTCACGGATTCCATTAGTAACGTAAAAAGTATTAAAGATAGCAACTTGCAGTTCCTGCATTGCAATTGTCAACTAAAAGAGTTTCTGTCCACTCTGCGAAGAATATATATATATATATATATATATATATATATATATATATATATATATATAATTGTAATGGAAATTACGGGAAAACGGCTGAACGGATTTTAATAAATGACCCGTCATTTTAAAGCTTGGAACCCAAAGTTTTTCAGAAAAATGGTAGTTTTCAGTGAAATGTCAATTTTCGTACATCATTTTACTATTTTCCAAAATCCATCTTTCATCAGTTTTGAGAACTAATTAATTGTATTCTCTAGTTGGAAAAAGTGATTCTGCCCTCTACAATTCAGGATAGTTCACGGAACATGCTGCTAAGTCTTTTGTTCAAAGCATGACAAACCTCGCATTTTCTTAACTTTCACATACAATCCGCAATGACTGAAATAGCTACTGCATTACTCCCACACGAAAAACTCGCTGATCGTCCTGACATTGTTACTTGCGATTTCGCATTGAAACTCAAGAACTGAAGACGGATAGGTTCAAAGAAAAGTATTTGGTATAAAAAAAATATTCAGAGGGAGTATGTTTCACTATTATGGAAGCAAATGACTTTCAAAATGTCTGGTATTCTTCACTGAAAATAAATCTGAACAATTTTTATTTGAACTTCTTATGGACTTAGTTTGCAGCATTTCGGGATTTACTTCCAAACCTATCTCTTTACTTGCTTCAAGTAAAATTCCCGTGTATTCCCTAATCGTTTGTGGATTTTCTCCTAACATATTGTGACGCCCACGTGAGATTCGATCTCACGACCGACGGAGGAGAGGCTAAGTCGGCCGTCTTTGGGCGGGTTGCGCGCGCATCTGCCTCCTGGGGCGTGGCTACGCGCGGTGAAGGAGGGGAGCAGCAGCGTGCGAGATGATTCGAGAATAGACACACGCGTCGAAATATCGCGAACTATCCAGAACTCGTACTTTCTCGCAACTATGATTTTGCTATAAAAGAAGAAACGCGAGCGAACTTGAGCAGTTTCAGTTGATTAGTCAGCCATTCAGTGAGTAACCCAGAGCAAGCAAGCCAGTCTTGTGTACCGGAGTTCGACTCGAGTGTGCGTCCGCAACTGTGTCAGCATCCGAAGGCCTGAGTTCGAGTGCAGTGGACCGCAGTTGGAGGGACCTGAGTTCGAGTGCAGTGGACCGCAGTTGGAGGGACCTGAGTTCGAGTACAGTGGACTGTCTCTGAAGGTCTGTGGTTCGAGATACTGTGAACTGAGAACTGACAGTTCTGATTTGTAAATAGTGCTTTGTAAATATTAGTTAAGATTAACAGTTCATTGTTGTTCGTAATAGTCCAAGTAAATTGTCATTGTCGTTTGTGGAGTGCAATAACGAATGCTGTGTTGCTGTGCGGAGAGCAAATCCCATTGTTAACGGGAGTGAAGTTAAATTGTAGAGAGTGGATAAATATTGTTGAGATAATAAATTACATTGTTGTTGAGCTGAAATAAATTTACAATATTCACGCTATCCGCATAGACAAGCAGCTGATGTAACCCGTTCAATTCGAAACCCTCTCTAACATCCTCCATTTAAAAATCTATTAGAGATTATTCAAACACAGTATATTTTCGAGTATATATAGGCTATTTTTTCTTCTGGTACGGTAACAGCGAGTTTTTATTTTAGACGATACGGTGTACCTGCCCAACTACAGCACTGGTTTTATATCTAGTTACTCATGCTTATATTTGGGTGAGGGGAGATCTAGCATTCGATGGGCAGATGGCGGAATTTCCGTGACGCGGAGGATCAGCACGACGTCGGACCTCTTTCCAATGTCACATTTTTCCCTATAATTTATGGGCATAATAATATTGAAATATGCTTGACTACACGCGCTTTCTCGGTTTTATGTTCTCAAGCGATAATATTTTATCCATTTATTTTAATGTTTTACGTCCCAACTCGTACTAAATACACAATTTGGACAAGACTTTACCACACGTAACATTACGCAGCTCAGCATCCATTCACACAGTATCTGCACCGCATTTGAGAGCACCAGACTTTATAACCCAATTGCTTTACAACCGTCCTCGTTAATTCCATAGGACAAATAAACCAATTCATCTCCTCCTGCGTAAAACTTCGCCTCCACAAACTAAACAATAGTGAATTAAAACAAACATACAAGATTTAATCTTGTTCAGCGAATACGGCTTACTTACTTACAGCTAAACAATTACTCTATGTTGTACAGAGCAGAAACCAACTTCAGAAACGGCGAAATTCTTTATTACGACTCTAAGGCCCGATTGTATAAACCATTTAATCTTAGATCAGAGGTTAAATTGATCCTTGTTTCAGCTGAACTTGGAATTTTGTGTTGTATAAAGTCTAATCTGAGATTAATTTGTCCCAAACTAAAGTCAACTTTGACTGAAGAAATTTCTCCGATTAAGTTAGATGATCCAAGTTCAGTTATTTCTTTTCTGTTTGAAATATACGAGCGGCAATTGTGCAAATAAAATATCCATTATTATTAATATTAATAGATATGATAGGTACATTTATATATATTTCTTTCAATTTCTTGCCTTAATACACAAACAATCTTATATTTTATAAGGCTCTATCATGTTCAGCAGTATCAAATAACATAACCTATAATTATATTATGTTCATAACAACCATTAATTATTAATGGATATGTTAGGTACATTCATAAATTTTCAATTAACTGTATTACTAAACGAAAATCGTTGTTTTATAAAGCTTTATTATGTTTAGCACTATCAAACATCACAACATGATAACAACTCGGAGAACAGTCAACCTTCTTCTTATTGTTCGCCATTATTTACATTGTACAAAAAACCAGTGTCTCCAACAGAGTGTACGGAAAGTCGCCAAAAAGTAGTTGTAAAGGCGCTAGATTTCTCATTATCAACAAAGAAAGATTAAATTTTGTCACTATAGGGTGCTGAAAAGGTCATTAAATCCCTATTTAAGCAATATAAAAGTTAAAAGAAATTGTTGTTGAAAAAGAGTTAAAGTCGCTAGATTGGCAACACTGAACAAACCTGGACAGGTTTATTATGTTTCACCTGTTTATGCGATGTTGCCAAATCCTTTTCACGTGAACTTAGATTGCATTTGAAGCAAGGTAATTTGATCGCAGAAAAGATTTATACAATAGAAGAAGTGTCTGAACTCGGTTCACTTTTCGATCTTCGATCAAAGTTGATCTTTAGTCAGGGAGTTTTATACAATTGGGCCTAAGTGATTATTCAGGCGAGACGGTATTAGTGCAGTATGATGAAACTTGGCAACGGTGCGGTGGTAAGGATAATGATTATTGTGATGACTAGGAAGCGGATTTTTATATGCTAAAAAATTTAAATATATTTATTTTTTATGTGCTAAAAAGTACGAAAATATTTGCTAAAAATAAAAAATATTTTTTAATATGACAAAAATACCTTACTTAACTTGGGGAAAAAAAAAATGTTACTAGGTACTCACCAACCACACTCGAGTGCTAGTAGTTGGCCGAGAATTGCAGTGAACAACAAAGGCCATCTCCAAATTCTCCATCACAAATGCATGCCGATTATCTCTGAACAACGACTTATACTGTGAAAACGATCTTTCCACATCACAGGACTTCAGACGTGCATATTTAAACAGAGGAATGTCACAAACACATACACCGTCAATTTCAGCTACAGGAACACCCTCCAATATTTGAGCAACTTTATACATTTTTTTTTACATTCACTGTTTTTTCCCAAACACATTCCGGAATTTGTCCCTTAGTACTTGTATTTCTGAACCTGGTAGCGAGTCCAGTTTAATTCCCACGGCACGCACCTCCCTGTTTCAGACAACAGGTTTTTTTATGTTTCGAGTTTTTTTATGGTGTCACACAAAAAACTTAGATTTGCTGATAGGAAAGACAAATAGTTTTTTAAATAACCATCTTTCACTATGTCTTGATGGATATCGATTGACGAAGCCCGATAACAGGAAATCACAAGAAGATATGTTGCCTTACTTGATAGACATGAGCGATAGGCGAGAGATTTGTTTAAATTAAATAATGTTCATACCCGAGCTCTTATCTGTTGTGTTTCACAAACAAAGCGTTGAATGAAATCATCTTCAGCAACAATAAACATTCCTAATTATGTGTTGCAAGATCTCTCCTCCTTGTCCATGTTAATTTATTCTCTAATAATAACACTGATATGCTGCCTAGCAGTTCTCAGAACTTGAGGCGATACTATTACGAAAATGTATCACGGATACACCACACAGCGCTTAGAAACACGAAGAAACCAAGAATTCTTGAAAAAGATAACGTACTTCTGAGTGATATGATTGAGTTAGTTTCAAAATATTTAAATCTTGTTGTAAAAAATATTTAAGTAAAAAACTCCAAGATTTATGTGTTTATAATAGATGTCCTGAAAATATGTACTTACATAATTTTTTTGTGAAAATAGGCCTATGTGTTTTTATGTGAAATAAAATTCGGGTTTTAAACTTGAAACTTCATATTCGGAATTTATAACTTTGTTAACTGTGTTTTATCACACGCAAAAAGAATATTTAATTACATAGGAATCCGCTCCTTAGTGATGACAATGATACTGATGGCAATGGGAGTGGATACGAGTTGGGTCCGAATAAATATCGGTGTTACTAGTTCGGTCCCATGGTAAAAAAAAAAAGCCACCGGTATGGCTCAGTCAGTTTAGGCGCTTGTCTGCCGGTCTCAAGCTGCGCTTTCGATCCCCGCTTGGGCTGATTACCTGGTTGGGTTTTTTCCGAGGTTTTCCCCAACCGTAATATTTAATGTTTGTTACTTATAAATGAAACAACATACATCCATTCTTATTATTACCATTAATTTCTCTAAATAGAATACAAAACCTCTAACGGCAAAATCTTATTACATTAATGTTCTCATATCAATATATTTAAGATTTATATTTTGCTCCCTATAATATAGTTCTAGTAAACTTCTATTAAATTAATTCTCATCATTTTAACCAACTAGCTAGCTCAACTTAATTATAATTCTTTACATATTGCAAATAGACTGAATTGAATTACATTAGCTCATAAATTAAATTATTACGTTTCCTTATAGGTTTTTTCTCAATTTAAATAAACATGGGTAAAGTTGCCTAATTCCGAGATACTCCTAATTCCGTGATACATTTTTTTTTACAGAATGTCACGGGATTTGGTATCTTGCTAGGAAGTTCACCGATGTCTCAAAAGTAGGCGAAAGATGCACTCTTTCGAGAAAGACGTCTGGCGCTATGATCGAACTGCAAAACTTTGACTGACATTCAATTTTAAAAAAGTATCACGGGATTAGGGGTATCACAGAGTTAGGCAACTTTATCCTACTAGTCGTTAAAACGTAACTGAAGAATATTGCTTAAGAATCTTTTAAGTGTAGTGTAAATATTAATAATTTAAATATCGATCGTCTGGTTCAAAAGTGCGACAACTAAAAAAAAACAAGTTCTGAGATATCTTCAGTTGAAAGTTTCAAATAAATCACTTAGAAAGGAACAGATTTCTGGTTCATAACCACGACAATTAGAAATGAGTCAGTATTCAGGACGAGTTTATCACAAACTTCCAGTTCATTATTAATACATTTCGAAATGTACCAATAATGAATTAGTAAAGTCCATAGTTATAATTACTTCTAAAGCAGCTTATTTCGTTTTTTTTTTTTTTTCTTTTTGGTTGTAAATATGACTTATCTCAATATTGAATCGGAAAGAGCTCCGAAAGGGGCTGACATTCAATTTTAAAAAAGTATCACGGGATTAGGGGTATCACAGAGTTAGGCAACTTTATCTTACTAGTCGTTAAAACGTAACTGAAGAATATTGCTTGAGAATCTTTTAAGTGTAGTGTAAATATTAATAATTTAAATATCGATCGTCTGGTTCAAAAGTGCGACAACTCAAAAAAAACAAGTTCTGAGATATCTTCAGTTGAAAGTTTCAAATAAATCACTTAGAAAGGAGCAGATTTCTGGTTCATAACCACGACAATTAGAAATGAGTCAGTATTCAGGACGAGTTTATCACAAACTTCCAGTTCATTATTAATACATTTCGAAATGTACCAATAATGAATTAGTAAAGTCCATAGTTATAATTACTTCTAAAGCAGCTTATTTCGTTTTTTTTTTTTTTTTCTTTTTGGTTGTAAATATGACTTATCTCAATATTGAATCGGAAAGAGCTCCGAAAGGGGCTGACATTCAATTTTAAAAAAGTATCACGGGATTAGGGGTATCACAGAGTTAGGCAACTTTATCTTACTAGTCGTTAAAACGTAACTGAAGAATATTGCTTGAGAATCTTTTAAGTGTAGTGTAAATATTAATAATTTAAATATCGATCGTCTGGTTCAAAAGTGCGACAACTCAAAAAAAACGAGTTCTGAGATATCTTCAGTTGAAAGTTTCAAATAAATCACTTAGAAAGGAACAGATTTCTGGTTCATAACCACGACAATTAGAAATGAGTCAGTATTCAGGACGAGTCTATCACAGTCTTCCAGTTCATTATTAATACATTTCGAAATGTACCAATAATGAATTAGTAAAGTCCATAGTTATAATTACTTCTAAAGCAGCTTATTTCGTTTTTTTTTTCTTTTTGGTTGTAAATATGACTTATCTCAATATCGAATCGGAAAGAGCTCCGAAAGGGGCTGACATTCAATTTTAAAAAAGTATCACGGGATTAGGGGTATCACAGAGTTAGGCAACTTTATCCTACTAGTCGTTAAAAAGTAACTGAAGAATATTGCTTGAGAATCTTTTAAGTGTAGTGTAAATATTAATAATTTAAATATCGATCGTCTGGTTCAAAAGTGCGACAACTAAAAAAAAACAAGTTCTGAGATATCTTCAGTTGAAAGTTTCAAATAAATCACTTAGAAAGGAACAGATTTCTGGTTCATAACCACGACAATTAGAAATGAGTCAGTATTCAGGACGAGTTTATCACAAACTTCCAGTTCATTATTAATACATTTCGAAATGTACTAATAATGAATTAGTAAAGTCTATAGATATAATTACTTCTAAAGCAGTTTATTTCGTTTTTTTCTTTTCTTTTTGGTTGTAAATATGACTTATCTCAATATTGAATCGGAAAGAGCTCCGAAAGGGGCTTTCAGTAGTATAAATAACTAAAAAAATGGCAATTTTTGAGTTGGCGCACTTTTGAACTTGACGATCGATATGTATGTCACTATTGTATTGATTAAGGCTGGTTGAGTGGAAGAGAAGGCCTTATGGCCTTAACTCTGCTAGCGAAAATAAAACATTCTGTTCTATTCTATAAGCAGATAAATATCTTCTGTTGAATTCTGAAACAGCGGTATAAAAGTAAAATAATTAAATATACATTTCATCAGTCTTATTAACGCTGTACAAAGTGGCTTATTTCTCAGATATCGAATATGTATTCAGCCCATTGCGATCCACTTTAAGCACTGGTCGTGGTGTTTCTTACGGTGGTGGTAATGGTGACTGTGTAATGATGATAGTAATGTTAGTGGTGGTGGTGGTGGTGGTGGTGGTGGTGGCGGTGGTGGTGGTGGTGGTGAGGCTGGGGCAGATATAAAGCCGAGCCCTTACCCACTGAATATTTAGCAGATCCTGACCTCCCTCACTCACGCTCCTGGATCACTCAGCCTCTCTCTCTGTCTGGCATCGCACTATTTATCAATTTCAGCTCCCTGGACCCGCACTACTATCCGTTTTGAGGTGAAGGGAATCTTGAATAACCACATCTCACTGACTCTGAAGAACCAGGAATATATGCGCCGCAGGGGGTAGGCAAACTATTTTGTTGAAGTCCATTCCACGCCGTGAGATCTGAGGAGGCTTTAACATCTACTGTATTATTGATTTACTGATTAATTACAGCATTTAAGGACGAAGTTATCATTGGAATGCAGCATTACCGCGGCCTCGATTGACGTACTGAAATCAAGGTGGGCATATATTCGTATTTCGTATTTTTTAAAGATACTTCAAAACTTCCGGTTGCTTAGTGTGAATTACCAATGTTTGGATTTATTCAGAACTCACAACACTTTTGTAATTGCTGAAAATTTATAAAAAAAACTCAGACTAAAATTAAAACGTTATTTTACGCACAAAATAATGACATTTATTTATGTAAATGTGTTGGCCTACTAATAAAAAATTCAAAATATACAGGGACATCACCTTGTTTTTGCTAACATTTCTAATATTAACCTGTCTATACCTTTGATTTAAGGGTTGACAACCGGAAACACCGTTTGCTACCCCCTTCCACGACTGGAGTTCGATGATACTGGCGTAAAATACAAACAGATCACTTTACTAAGTCTATAGGAGGGAAGAAAAGTAGTTCATCCATTTACGTAAACTAGGAAATATCGCGATTTTGAGTTTGATAATTTTCATTAGGTTTTTGTTTAATCACAATACAGTACTGTATTAACAATAAGGTCCACACCTGTGAAGTAACGGCTAGCGCGTCTGGATGTTAAACCAAGTGGCCCGGGTTCGATTCCCGGTCGGGGCAAGTTACCTGGTTGAGGTTTTTCCGCGGTTTTCCTCAACCCCATATGAGCAAACGCTGGGTAACTTTCAGTGCTGGACCACGGACTCATTTCACCGGCATTATCACCTTCATCTCATTCAGACGTTAAATTACTTAAGATGTTGATAAAGCGTCGTAAAATAACCTACTAAAATTTAAATAGAAATTAACAATAAGTGTTTTTACTTACGAACTGAGCTACCCATTCGGACGTATTCATTATGCAGTGTATATTATACTGTCCACAGCACATTAGCGTACAATATAGAGGGTGAAATTAAATTGAAAAATCATCATCATATGGATATTTAAACACATTTTTGAAAATGCTGGCCGTTCATTTCGATACAGGCTTCAGTTCTTTTGTGCATATTATCGCACCATAGACTAATATACCTAATTCCAATTACCAGTTTCTTCCTTCGTACTAGTAACTCATGTTGAAATAATTCTGTACCTATAATATAAAACAGTACCTTACGTACTGTAAATTCTATCTTCACTTCTACCCGATCCGAAAAGATAAAATTACTCAGACATGCTATCTACTGTCCATCCAAGTGGTTTTGTCATAGGGTCGTAGAAAGGGGGGAAATCACGTGATAGCTAATTACTTAACGAGGCCCTTTTATTTAAGTTATTTTAAACACTTGTATAATATTGCGTAGACGTCCAATTCCTAACAGAAATTAATGATTTCAGAAAAGAGCTAAGACAGCCCAGCCACTAGTCTTTACAGAGGGGCGAGCAGAAGTGGGTGCGACGTAGGCAAACGGACGATAGTACTTGTGCGAAAATAGGCTATGATTCAATATTGAAATCTCTTTCGTCACTGGAAAACGCGAACATATTTCTGGAACGTACTACACTCACTAACTTTGACTGCATACGCGGCCTTGGTTCTGTGTGGAGGACGGTTGGAGTTTACTAGTAGAGGTGGTGGGAGTGAAGTACATTCAAAAACTCAGGTACAATAAAAATTGAAGTAAAAATAAAATAATGTCCCTGTACCTCAATTTCATTCTCCAATCGGACATTCTCTCTTCCAGGCTCCTGACACTGTTCAAAAGGGAATGCTAAAAAATGTTCCGGAGTTTCTGGGATGGTGCACAATAAAATCATAATCGTCATCCATTGTTTATCGAATCAGCTGATTGCAATGCGTATGAGAAAACACTTGAGTAAGCTGACAAGCTACCTTATTTGAATAAATGTTCACTTCAGTGGATTTTATGACTTGGAAATTATTATAAATAGTGGGCGGATGTTGATGACCAAAAATCTACTTAAAATGATCATTAAAATGCCCTTAAACTAATGGAAAAATGGCATATAATCAAAAGAAAAGACACTTAAATATTATTCACCGTACTCGCACCACGATAATAATAATAATAATAATAATAATAATAATAATAATAATAATAATAATAATCCGTGGCGCTACAGCCCACAAAGGGCCAAGACTGATCAGCCGGCTGCTGGCCTCACGGCCACATGCCGAAGCAGAGGTGGACGATCATCCAACCAGAATGGAGGTATCGTGTGGTTATCACGATGAGCCCCACCAGCCGTTATAGCTGGTTTGCGTAACTGGATTTCGCTATCAATCATAGCTCCCCATGTGCATCGCGATGCTGGGTGGACACCGATCCCATACACTGGCCCAAATTTCATGAGACTCACACCACAACTTCTTAAAAATTAGTCACCTTCTTTTCAATGACTGCCCTGCAAATCTCGGAGGGAGGAGGCAATTTCCTGGAATTTGGCTAAGATAAAGGAAAAGAACATGCAAAAAATGAAGGTTTTGAGGGAAAACTGTAGATTTGAATAAGGGTTTACAATATGTTTCAATCAGGAGTGGTCCATGTCAGTGCCTTCATTCTCCGTCTACAAATTATGGGCGCAGTATGCACTCTTGCATTCTTTGTGTTAAAAATATTGTCTAATACAGTAGACATCCCTTCCGCACCACGTTGAGGACACAATGCCCTATCCAGGACACGGTGAAAGTTTCTTCCCCTCTAAACATAAATTCTAAAGACACCCTCGTACCGACAAAAGAACAGTAGCGGTCAAAGCTCTCACTTAAACTAAGCTCTTGTCAAGCATTTTATGTTACTTCCGTTGTGTGAAGTGAAGCCTTCAGTGGAATGAGGTATGGACTTTAGAGTCTGTTCCAAACTATAAAACTCAAACTTCACAATTATTCACTTATTCGGTAGGTAATTACTATTGACCTATTTGCTTAGAAAAAGATTTAACAGACCTATTGGTAAAGAAGAAAGTAAAATGCATTCCATTTGATCTGAAAGTTCTTCAAAGTATTAAAAATGACCAAAAAATGCCGAAAAAATCTAAAAATGACCTATTAGTTCAAAAACGTCAAAAAATGCAATATAAGAAACTATTTTTTTACAGTGATATTAACATAGAAAGTATTTCTATATTAATAGGCATCGTTCTAATGTGAAAAATAAGATGACTTCTCATTAACATCTGCCCTCTAATTGTAAGGAACTGCTTAAGGGTTAACTATGAATTCGGTCCTTAATAAAAATTGACAATCAGACAGAAACCAATGACATTCAATAAAAAACATGAACACAGTCGACAAAAATAAAAAGGTAAAATATACACAAGTTTTTAATATTATATGTCATGCATAATTTCATAAATTTCGCCTCTTAGATCAAGAAAATACCCACGATACTCATATCATAGGAGAATGAATGGCTTTGAAGCTGATTTAAATATTGAATGAGCAATACAGAAATGTCTGTGAGCAAGGGAATTGAAATGAGAGAGTCATGTATGTGTTCATAAAAAATTGTACACACTTTTCAAGAGCGATATCAACTTTCGCTTTGGACGTGAGGTCTGAAATGTTTGAGAATTCCTCTGTCAGCCAGCTGATACACGCATTCGTGCCTTTCATTAACATTATCACGTCAGACCTTCACGATGCAGTCACGTGGTGCGAGTGAAAGTATGCTAAACTTGGCGAATACTAGTTTTCACTCTCGTGTGTAACATTAATTAATGTGAATCTCTCGTGATTTGCTGTTAACAGTCTCTGATTTCAAGATTTCAGTTCCTTAGTCCGTTCTTCCAATAGCAAGACTCCTCGGCCCTGTGATCAGCACCATAGTACAAGGCTACCGATTAAAAGAAACGGGACAAACACAAGAAAATATGATAACTGCCTTGCCTCTCGGTTTACTCTCCTAGCTTCACATCATAATCGTAATACACGTTCACAGCACAATCTGTTGCTATTTTTTTTTTATTTTATTGGGTTATTTTACGACGCTGTATCAACATCTAGGTTATTTAGCGTCTGAATGAAATGAAGGTGATAATGCCGGTGAAATGAGTCCGAGGTCCAGCACCGAAAGTTACCCAGCATTTGCTCGTATTGGGTTGAGGGAAAACCCCGGAAAAAACCTCAACCAGGTAACTTGCCCCGACCGGGATTGGAACCCGGGCCATCTGGTTTCGCGGCCAGACGCGCTGACCGCTCTGTTGCTATCAATACCACGTCATCAGACATCTCTGTACTCAAGTTCTTTCTCAATAGCCATGGCCCGCTCATGGAATTCGCTGCCGCTGGAAATCAGGGGTAGTCTTAGTCCTCAGTTGTTTAAAATTAGGTTGTTTAGAAATATTTTAAATGCGCAGAGTTAGTTTTTTAGGTATAATTTTTATTTATTTATTATTATTATTACTATTATTATTATTATTTATTATTATGACTATTATTTATTATTATTATTATTATTATTATTATTATTATTTATTATTATGACTATTATTTATTATTATTATTATTATTATTATTATTATTATTATTTTACACAGTCATTACTTTATTTTTCCATTAACACTAATATCTAGGTAATTGTCATTGTCTCAATGTAACCCGTGCTGTGCTGATCATACTAATTGTACTATTCCTTTACTTGTGAGATTATATTCATATGTATTAATTCTTTTTTTTTTAGTTAATACTTGTATACTAGAATGTATTTTCCTGTTTGTGATTATGCATTCAGTCTCTTTTTTATTATATATATTTATTATTATTATTATTATTATTATTATTAATATTATTATTATTATTATTATTATTATTATTATTAATATTATTTTAAAGTTAATACTAATTTGTATAAGTATTCAATCTCTCTTTTTTTACTTTATTATGTTTATTATTATTTTTAAGTTAATATTTATATACCGGTATGTATTTTTGTGTATGTGATTTGATCCTGGTTGAGTGGAAGAGAAGGCCGGATGGCCTTAACTCTGCCAGGGAAAATAAAACTGTCATTATTAAAACAATTATTATAAGGGAATCTTGAGTCCCATTTATTGTGATTGTCAACATTATTGTGATTAGGAACATTAAATCCAGACATTTGTGATGGGCAGGGCATGTAGTACGCAGGGTTGAATCCAGAAATGCATATAGTGTTAGTTGGAAGACCTGAGGGAAAAAGATCTTTGGGAGCCCGAGACATAAATAGGAAGATAATACTAAAATGGATGTGAGGGAGGTGGGATATGATGCTAGGGACTGGATTAATCTTGCTCAGGATAGGGATCTATGGTGGACTTATATGAGGGCGACAATGAACCTCCGGGTTCTCTAAAAGCTATCTGTAAGCAAGTAAGGATGGTGTCTGTATTTATACTTCATTCGTAAAGTTTCTTGAAAAATTTGCAAGGGGCCGGTTCCGCGACAGATAAAAAATATTGTTGTATTTAATTTTTTATTTATTTAACTAGCTAGTTAGCTAGTGAGTATAAATTAAAGTTATGAAACAAAAATGTTTCTAGCCACTACCGTAAGAACCAGGCTCGTGTACGGTGTGGTCTTAGCCAATAATACAGTATAACATAAAATTTAGAAGAACAGTTTACTAAATAAAATAAGTAAATTATTTAAAACCAATGAATAACACACAACAGCAAAAAGAAAAAAGAAGAAAGAGAAAAAGAGATAAAAAGTACATTTAATATAAATTGACTATCAGACAGAAGCCAATGATATTCAATAAAAATATGACTATATTCGACAGAAATAAAGGGTAAAAAAATACACACATTTGTTAATATTATATATCATGAATAATTTTATAAATTTCTTTTTTAAAAGCTTCAATTTTAAAATATTTCAAATTTGGAAAATGGTTTGCAATTTTATTATAAAGTTCACAATATTGTTGGAGTGCCTCCGGAGCTTACAAAAGCATCTCAGAGAATTCAGACAATGAATTATGCTTTCAAGATATTTTTGTGAATATTTTTTGTCAAAAGTATATCTGGCCTAAAATAGCTTGAACTTTCAATTTGAACCCACGGAAGGAATTGTGAAAAACTTGAATACATGTATTCGAAATATGGAAAAGTGTACTAGAGAAGGAAATTTGAGTTAGGTTAGAGTAGAATAATTGGACTTTATTGTTTCCGAACTCAATGATTAAATCTGTGGTGTTTGGGTAAAGGGAGATGTCATAAAAATGAGTTCGGAGATAAATGAAAATTAAACTTGGAACCCTTATTACAAATAATTTTCTACACAAATAACACACATCAACTGCTAGTATTCTTTGATTTTTGCACACCCACTTGTATAATTTAACTTGTGTGTTCATCTGGGGAACAAAATTCCATCTGGACAAAAAAACGACTTATACCCCTTTACCTGAACACCACAGAAATATGCTGTATTTTCAAAATGCACTATAATTTCCTTTAAGTGTTTATTTTGTTACATCTTGTTTTCATTATTCTTTATAAAGCAATTTTTCCTCGGGGTTTGGCTGAACCCGTTTCGTAGTCCGTGTTGGTCTTAGAGTTTCGTAGTCTGAAGGTAAGAAAGGTCCTCTAAACATTACATTTCTCTGACTAGGGGTGCCAATTCAGATTTTCACGTAACTGATTATAAAATAATAGATAATGTTATATCATGTATGGTGGGTCCCTATCACCACAGCATGGCGCGTCCTCAGGTTGCGGATAGAGGAGACGGCCTCCAGATATGGAGGGTAGCTGCGAATATATTGAATAAGCAGTCGTGGACAGCCGATAAGAGGTGGTCCTCCAGCTTGGGGGTTGGGCGAAGGGCTAACAACCCATCACCGTAAAAAACAGCTTGTTACGAATCCCTACAATAAGCCTCGTAATAGGACTGATTCTCTGGCACGACCACAGCAAAGGAATAAGGTTTTGAGATTTGGCACTTGGCGAGGTGGGGTGTGATGATCGAGACTGGATTAATCTTGCACAGGATAGGGACCGATGGCGGGCTTATGTGAGGGCGGCAATGAACCTTCGGGTTCCTTAAAAGCCATTTGTAAGTAAGATAATGTTATAACTTGCTTGGCCTTAGGGTAAGGTTGCCTATATCGCACCACATTAGCATTTATAATTTTCATTGAACAATATTGTTTTTATTTTCTGTATTACTTTACAGAGATACATTCCCAGAACATTTACCTTTCATGTAAAAAAAGAATCCTTGAATTTGATTTAATATTTTTTAATTAAAATGACATTTTCGAAACACATGTCAGTGCTGCCATTTAGGCAACTAGTTTCCTAAATAGCACCTGCGGTTTCTTAAATCGCACCTCTTTAACTGCAGGGAACAGGATGAAGGAAAGCTTTTAATATTGAACATATTGAAGAGTATTTGAATGAATAATGTAATAAATGCATATTACAAGCTTATTGAAATTAATGAAAGAGAGTAACGCATCTTCAAATGAAATTGAAAAAATAGAGCGTAAATTACGTAACATTTAAACTTTCTGAATGCGTTTTTTATTGTTACACATTTGCCATGTGCTCCACCAGGCAGTTCATACTGTAAACTGCGTCACCTTTTCTCCACGATTATCTCGAAATCACCTAAGAACTGCTTCATGATATAGCTGTCTGAAATGGTTTGAAGATAGAAACATCTAAAGGCTGGGCCTATGAGTATTATGACGAGGAAGCTGAAATAGGAGCATAACATTTTCCCGAGATAATCTATCTTCTAAATTTTTGGAATGGGTCGTATAGGTGGACACACAGAAGCAGCACTTTTTTCTATGGCAGGTTTGAGTGGCAAATAAAATGTTTGAGCTATTCGACAGATAGAGCAAATAGACTCAGAGCACACAAATATCGATCCTCGAGGAGCACCAGCTGATAATGAAGGATGCACTGTTTGGCGTTTAAAAATTATCACAGGTGGCACGAAATACCTGGTGCGCTTGTACAACACCACTTGATATTGCACCCACCTGATGCATTCCTAGTTCAGTTAAAGTTTTTGGGGCCTTCTTTTGTACGGTTAGAATTACTACAGTTGCTCATATCGCACCGGTGCGAATTAGGCACTTACAAAGTGGTGCGAATTGAGAAACTACGTCATAAGTTATTATTTCCTTTATTCTAGCTTATAATCACAACATGTTCGACCATCCTACTAAGTTAAATGTTCTTTAATACCTCTTTAAATGAATAACATCTTAAGATTATGGATTCCTTTGCATACAAATCCGTTATTTAGTTACAAAATGTTAGCTAAATATACAGGGACATCACTTTATTTTTACCAACATTTTTAACATTAACCTGGCTATACTCGGAAACACTGTTGCCCCCTTCCATTGCTAGTGCAATATGTAAACAAATCATTTTACTAGGTATAGGAGTAGAGAAAAGTAGTGTATCCATTTATGTTGTAGGGAAATACGATATTACGATTTTCAGTTTGATCATCACTTTTACGGAATTTATCAAAATACAGTCAGTAGTAACATTTTTTTTTCAAAAACTCAACTTTTCAGGCGGCTATGTTCGTTATGTAATGTCTACTTTATTTAGCATAATTAATTATTGATGTTAACATACAATATAGAGAGTGCACTTAAATTGAGGGTGTCATAAATAAAGGACTGTAAGTGCACTTAAGTTACTTTTGAGAAAATGGGGTTTAAATATTTAGGCCTAAGCTTTCGTAAAATCGGTGAAATTTTTATTTAAATTTTAATGTGTGATGCGATTAAAATATCCCTTTGCCACTAAAATTTTAGATACTTTAGCTTACACTGGATGCACTTAACTCATGTTATTACAAATGTCACTAGCATTCCTTTGCTTCTAGCCACCTCAATTCAAAAAAAGGTAATCAGAATTTTTAAACAAGTTGCTGAAAATGGTTGCCGTTCATTACAATGCAGGCTTCAATTTAGTACGTATATTATTAAAAACATTTTGAAGCATATTCTCTGAAATTGAATTTATCGTTTCTTGATTATAATTTTTTAGTACGATATTATTAATATAGGGTCTTTCGTCTATAGAAAACACAATCATATTTCTGAAACACACTATACACTGCAGTGTTTACTTCACTGCTTGAAGACTTCGAATGCAACAGCGGCCGTAAGTTTGTGTGTCTGACGGGAGCAAGGACATTAGTGAAGGGGTGAGAGTGAAGTACATTCAGAAATGCAGGTACAATAAAAATGCAAGTAAAAATAAAATGATGTCCCTGTACATCCACCTGAGCGATTATATTAGATACTCTATCACCACGCTGCTGACACAAAGAAGTGGCAGAAATCAAGTGACATGGTGGAAGTTCATATGGTAGATTGTAACAATACCACTAGATGCTACACTACTACAGTAACTTGTTTTAAACTAGCAGTGGTGAGGTTTAGGAAGCGGTGCGATTTATGCTACTCTACACTAATATCTTCACTTACCCTAAAAATGCTGGTTTTACTCATTTCCAAAATTTAAAAAAAAACAAATCAAATTTTCTCAGCAAAATGTAATTTAAGAACTCATTTCACTCGGAGTGCTTTACATTAGGGGCGTGGTTCCTAGACGATCCATAAATATACGACACAAAATCCTCTGTTTTAGTTCCCTTGCAAAGAAAATCACGTTAAGGATTTTACAGTACCGGTACTTAACAATTACATCGCTTGATCAAACGACACGCTTTGTAAACACCGAACATACCCACGAAATCTTATTTTGGTTACTCACAAACCCTGAGGATATATTTTCTGTAACCTCGCTTTACTTTTTAACTTTGCTCTAGAGTATGCCATTAGGAAAGTCCAGGATAACAGAGAGGGCTTGGAATTGAACGGGTTACATCAGCTGCTTGTCTATGCGGATGACGTGAATATGTTAGGAGAAAATCCACAAACAATTAGGGAAAACACGGGAATTTTACTGGAAGCAAGTAAAGAGATAAGTTTGGAAGTAAATCCCGAAAAGACAAAGTATATGATTATGTCTCGTGACCAGAATATTGCACGAAATGGAAATATAAAAATTGGAAATTTATCTTTCGAAGAGGTGGAGAAGTTCAAATATCTTGGAGCAACAGTAACAAATATAAATGATACTCGGGAGGAAATTAAACACAGAATAAATATGGGAAATGCCTGTTATTATTCGGTTGAGAAGCTTTTATCATCCAGTCTGCTGTCAAAAAATCTGAAAGTTAGAATTTATAAAACAGTTATATTACCGGTTGTTCTTTATGGTTATGAAACTTGGACTCTCAATTTGAGAGAGGAACATAGGTTAAGAATGTTTGAGAATAAGGTTCTTAGGAAAATATTTGGGGCTAAGAGGGATGAAGTTACAGGAGAATGGAGAAAGTTACACAACACAGAACTGCACGCATTGTATTCTTCACCTGACATAATTAGGAACATTAAATCCAGACGTTTGAGATGGGCAGGACATGTAGCTCGTATGGGTGAATCCAGAAATGCATATAGAGTGTTAGTTGGGAGGCCGGAGGGAAAAAGACCTTTGGGAAGGCCGAGACGTAGATGGGAGGATAATATTAAAATGGATTTGAGGGAGGTGGGATATGATGATAGAGACTAGATTAATCTTGCTCAGGATAGGGACCAATGGCGGGCTTATGTGAGGGCGGCAATGAACCTCCGGGTTCCTTAAAAGCCAGTAAGTAAGTAAGTAAGTAAGTAAGTAAGTAAGTAAGTAAGTAAGTAAGTAAGTAAGTAAGTAAGTAACCTCGCTCCACACACAGAAGGAAGGGGCGAGGGGAAAGCAGCGCGCGTACCGATGTTTTCACGTCATATAGTACCGGCGTGTCCATCATGACTTGCAGCCGAACATTCTCACCGTGTGGACTTCAGAATTTTTTTTATGTTTCTTATTATTATTCTTGTTCCTTTGCTGGCTCGCTCAAAAGATAGATAAATTGAAACGCGAAAGCAACCATAAATAACAACGAAATTCATGTGTTCTTGTCTGTGAAAAATGAACCGATGGAATGCTGCCCTAGCTCTCTGCCTGCCCGTTGTTGTTCAACTTTTTTATTGTGATATTTCATTCTTCTGACGATTATAAAATATAAAGAATGTCAACAATTCCAAGTCCGCTCGTGTGTTTTATTATTAAATAAAGAGATTTAATTTATATCTCCGACTTTCTTCTTTCACGGATCCATTCACTAGGCTTGGCCCATTTATGGCACAAAGTTACTACCCTCGTTGTCACCACGTTGAGTAGGGTAGAGGCGAAACACTCATTGCTTATTCTTTTACCACGTTCTTAAATCTGTTACTTAAGTACGCCTTATCAAATGCGTAGTTATTAGAGTCGATGGGATTGGTGATAACGAGTTACTGATTCACCATGAGATTACCTGATCTTACGGTTGAGGGAAACCAAGAACAAAATCCAGCCAGGTACCGTAGAAGAGGATAAAGTCGATCAAAATTTTGCAATTTTTTAATGATATTGAGGTTATGCAATGGAGCGAAGTTCCTCAGAAAATAGCATTTTGTTGTCATATCCTTCACTTATGAAGACACGTTACAAGAATTGAGTTACAATCTATAAAAAAACTGTTTTTTTATTTGACTTGTGATCGAAGTTACCTGCTTAAATAGGGTAAAGTCGATCACCATTGAATTTTTAGTTTAAGATCGATTTTAAAATATTGCGGAGTAAAGTCGATCACTGTTTACGTTTTTAAAAAACAAATTAATTATATTACAAATATTTTATTTCTTATAAGGGGTGCAAAAACAATAATTGTCTTCAATATATGCCTATAGCATTATATAGTGTATCTTTTGTTACTGTGATCATACTATTCGATACAATTAGGCCTTTAGGTCTCCACTGTACAATCGTGACTATGATTGCCAACTTATAAAACATAAAAACACATTTTAATACTTCACATACCAACAAACAAAGATTTAAGAAATCAAAATTTACATTGAAATACCACACTTCAATTACAATCTAAAATGCAATTCAACATTGCTTAGGTTTATATCAGATGTTATTTGAAATCTTCTCCTCCTCATGTCACTTTAGAAACTACGTTATTCCCACCGTCAGGTACAGAGGGGTGTACAAAATATGTTCCTTTGGCAGTGCTTCTCTTACGCAAGAAATTCACCATAATTTCGTCTTCCTCTTTCCCCACTATCCCATCAATATAAGCTATAATATAACACTTTTCTGTTTATAAGTGTTAGTTGGAGGTATTTCGGTGAACAATTTATTCTTCCTGCTGGTCCTATCTGTTTCGAGTAGGCCGATGGCATGATCGACTTAACCCTACAAAGGTTGGAGTTTTCTTAAAATAATAAGTTTCAATACTAACATTTACGAACTGCAAAACTATTATTTCAGGATACAATCTCAAAGAAAAGTACTTGCGTATACTTCCTGTCTCCTTTCACTGCTGACTATAATTTAGAGTTTGTAAGACTTTGTTTTCATTTAAGAGAAAAAATTGAAAATAACAATTTTCACTTCAACGGTAATTACACAGTGTTCCCATTGTTGGCATTCGCAGGCTTTTTGTTGTCCCTCTCGCTTACATTTGCAATGTCAGGCAATGAATCAGCATAACAAAATTTTAACAAGTAACTGAGAAAATATATAATTTTCAATAAAAATCGCAAATGATCGATTTTACACCCACTGATTGACTTTACCCACTTCTACGGTAACTAACGTAACTGGGATTTGAACTCACGTTTGAACGCAGCATTTGATTGAAGGCGTATGCCTACATACTTCCAGTCTCAACTCTAACGTTGAACTATTATTATTATTATTATTATTATTATTATTATTATTATTCTGCGAAAGATACCTAGAGAAGAATAAAGAAGTGTATATAGTATTTGTGGACATAGAAAAGGTTTTGACAGAGTGGATTGGAATAAACTGATGGGGATCCTAAAGAAAATTGGTGTGGATTGGAAACAGAGAAGACTGTTCAGTAATCTTTATATGAAACAACGAGTGAAAGTCAGGATAGGAGAAGAAATGTCAGAAGGAATTGAAATTGGGAGAGGAGTACGCCAAGGATGTCCTTTATCACCTACCCTGTTCAACATCTACTTGGAGGATTTAGTGAAGAACTGATTTCAGAACATGGGAGGAGTTATAGTAGGAGGAAGAAGAATAAAATGCATAATATTTGCTGATGAATGGCGTTCTTAGCAGAAGAGGAGATGATATTAAAGGATATGCTACTGAATCTAAATGACAGCTGTGAGCAGTATGGGATGAAGATAAATGTAAATAAGACAAAGGGCATGGTTATACGAAGAAAAATAAAGAAGGTAAACTTGCGAATTCTAAATCAGGCAGTAGAGCAAGTGGACAGCTTCAAATACTTGGGGTGTAGTATAAGCAGTAACATGAGCTGCTGCCAGGAAGTTAAAAGGAGAAAAGCAACGGCAAAGGCAGCTTTTAACAGAAAAAGGAGCATCTTCTGCGGACCTCTGGAAAAAGAACTAAGAAAGAGACTAGTGAAGTGCTTTGTATGGAGTGTGGCATTGTATGGGACAGAAACAAGGACATTACGACAAAGTGAAGAGAAGAGAATAGAAGTATTTGAAATGTGAATATGGAGAAGAATGGAACGTGTGAAGTGGACAGACAGATTAAGAAATGAAGCTGTATTGGAAAGAGTGGGTGAAGAAAGAATGATGTTGAAACTGATCAGGAAGAGGAAAAGGAATTGGTTGGATCACTGACTGAGAAGAAACTGCCTACTAAAGGATGCACTGGAAGGAATGGTGAACGGGAGAAGAGTTCGGGACAGAAGAAGATATGAGATGATAGACGACATTAAGATATATGGATCATATGAGGAGACAAAGAGGAAGGCAGAAAATAGTAAAGATGCAAAAAACTGGGTTTGCAGTGAAAGACCTGCCCTTGGGCAGAACAATGAATGAATGAATGGATGGATGGATGAATGAATGAATGAATGAATGAATGAATGAATGAATGAATGAATGAATGCATGAATGTGTTTAGTTTCTGAATACGAAATATACAGGCACACAAAAAACACCCTCATGATATTCTCAACACACAATTCCATTTCAGAACACACACTATTTGACTCTACATTACACTACACAAACACACCCCCACAGGAAGCACAATCAGAAGGAGCGAAAAACAGGAACACTCAGTTCTGAAGATAACCTGCAACACGTTGAAACTTTGTGAACAACAAGGTACAGGTACCTAATTTTAAGACGTGAAAGAAATATAGTAGAATATATTCCGAAGTGATATAGTATTAAAAGTTGTGTAATCAAGATGTATAACTCTAAAACCAGGCCTGCACAAGGTTTGCGCTCTCCGAGCCGGCTCACAGCTCATGAGCGGAATGCAGATATTAGCTGCGCTCTGTATAAGGGTGGACTGGAAGAAGGGGTGATCTCGTACAAAATATACACAAAAGGAAGTACCTACTATTACGAGTACTTATGAAATGAATTCCCGTTCAGTGTTTGAAAAACTATCTTGGACTATTATTAATTAATAAAGTAATATTTATTTTACAGAAGTAATAGAAATTCTATAGCTACTTAATTGTACAATATCATTTTGTTATATTTTTATTTATCAGTACATCAAAACAAGGTTTTATGCTGTTGGCAGCTGAAAGGAACAGTAGCCTACTGATCGTAATGAAACATCAGTTACAGATGTTCGATGTCTGCCTTTATTAAAGTTGATTATAGAAAACAGTTGCTCTCAAATATAAATGTTGAGGCAAACATAGCAATCATTTTCACAGCCAGTCTGTGTAGTCGTGGATATTATTGCTAATGTTTAGTCTTGTAAAACTCAACCAGGCTAGTAGTATTATTCAAACGATCTTTATCCCTTAGATCACATTGAAGATCAATAAGTTCGAGCTGTAAATCGTTAAATGTTATGTTCCGTCTTTTAGATTCCTCCATACTGTACTGTAGCAGTAGGTAAGCAACGTGAAACAGATACTGAGAATAGGCCTACACACTGCATTCCACTAGATAACTGAGTGGTCGTTTCCCTCTCCTCTACCTACAGCAAGTTTTTGTCATTCTGACGTATCTTCCTCTCCGATTCGGCGAGCGGTAAACACCGCTCTCCCGCTCCGAAGGAGCGCGCGCGCCCTCGTTGAGCGCAGTTTGTGCAGGCCTGCTCTAAAAGTTGAATATTATTATTATTATTATTACTTACTTACTTACAAATGGCTTTTAAGGAACCCGAAGGTTCATTGCCGCCCTCACATAAGCCCGCCAGCGGTCCCTATCCTGTGCAAGATTAATCCAGTCTCTATCATCATACCCCACCTCCCTCAAATCCATTTTAATATTATCCTCCCATCTACGTCTCGGCCTCCCTAAAGGTCTTTTTCCCTCCGGTCTCCCAACTAACACTCTATATGCATTTCTGGATTCGACCATACGTGCTACATGCCCTGCCCATCTCAAACGTCTGGATTTAATGTTCCTAATTATGTCAGGTGAAGAATACAATGCGTGCAGTTCTGTGTTGTGTAACTTTCTCCATTCTCCTGTAACTTCATCCCGCTTAGCCCCAAATATTTTCCTTAGCACCTTATTCTCAAACACCCTGAACCTATGTTCCTCTCTCAGAGTGAGAGTCCAAGTTTCACAACCATACAGAAGAACCGGTAATATAACTGTTTTATAAATTCTAACTTTCAGATTTTTTGACAGCAGACTGGATGATAAGAGCTTCTCAACCGAATAATAATACGCATTTCCCATATTTATTCTGCGTTTAATTTCCTCCCGAGTGTCATTTATATTTGTTACTGTTGCTCCAAGATATTTGAATTTTTCCACCTCTTCGAAGGATAAATCTCGTACAGTATTCTGGTCACGAGACATAATCATATACTTTGTCTTTTCGGGATTTACTTCCAAACCGATCGCTCTACTTGCTTCAAGTAAAATTTCCGTGGTTTCCCTAATCGTTTGTGTATTTTCTCCTAACATATTCACGTCATCCGCATAGACAAGAAGCTGATGTAACCCGTTCAATTCCAAACCCTGCCTGTTATCCTGAACTTTCCTAATGGCATATTCTAGCGCGAAGTTAAAAAGTAAAGGTGATAGTGCATCTCCCTGCTTTAGCCCGCAGTGAATTGGAAAAGCATCAGATAGAAACTGACCTATACGGACTCTGCTGTATGTTTCACTGATTATTATTATTATTATTATTATTATTATTATTATTATTATTATTATTGTTGTTGTTAGGCTTCGAGACTTTGGACCCGATACAATAAGTTTACTGTGCATGCACTATAGGTTGTTGACTCGCTGCAGGTAGATAGAGATGTGTTGAGGTAGCAACGTTGGTATTTAGAGTAGAGTACGGTAGAATGGGGAAACACACATATGTACATTCTGAAAGTAAATATACATTACACAATGATAATGTCAAAAGAATGTGAAAAGCATTTATTCTCCTGTCTTTTATAAGCATTTGTGTTTAATTATATACATTGTTAATAGTGGAAATAACTGTATAGCAATTTTAATTTTTTTCATTTATCCTATTGGACGTCTTTTGGAAGTGCAGTTGCAGTACCGAATTGCAATGGACCTACTACAAAATACATTTTAAGTGTCTCAAACGCAAATCTTTTTCGGTTATCTGCCAAAGTTTGTACTGTAGAAAGCTACGCTCTACGTCGCATGACGTGATAGGAGCAAAACGAAAAAAACCTAACATCATTGCAGTCTCTAAGAGACTGTCCTTTATTCTCGGGTGACTCCATGTTCACTAATTTGCTGTATGTTACACAATGTTCCATATCCGTTATTTTTACATAAAATTGATTTCCACTTCTGTTTTACACGTTCAGTAACCGGTGTACTTGATGTCTCATTAATTCTCTGCATCATTTTCTAAATTAATTTGAGGGCTTCTGCCATCTCTTGCTCTGACTTCTCTAACCGTGTAATAGTTTCAGACACAGTTTGTATGAAAACCAAATTATTCGTCAGAACCTCCAAATCCAGAGCGTTTTCCTTTGCGTATTTGTTTTCATTCATTCTACAGTCCACACCTGTGGAGTAACGGTCAGCGCGTCTGGCCGCGAAACCAGGTGGCCCGGTTCGAATCCCGGTCGGGGCAAGTTACCTGGTTGAGGTTTTTACCGGGGTTTTCCCTCAACCCAATACGAGCAAATGTTGGGTAACTTTCGGTGCTGGACCCCGGACTCATTTCACCGGCATTATCACTTTCATTTCATTCAGACGCTAAATAACCTAGATGTTGATACAGAGTCGTAAAATAACCCAATGAAATAAAATTCATTCTACAGTACCCCTACCCACTGTACGCTTTACCACTATACTCAGTACGCCGTTATGCGGATTTCCCACTGAACTGCTCTATTGGGTCCGAAGTCTCGAGCCTGATTATCATCATCATCATCATCATCATCATCATCAACATCATTATGATAACGGTGGCAATGGTGATGCTGCTTGTAATGTTGATGTGAAGAAGTAGCAGAAAAAAGGAATTGGCCAAACAATAGGACACAGAATTATTAAAACAAAAATCTTCGGTCTACAGAGCAGGAAGGCCATGAGTCGAGTGAATGTTCGAAATTAGCATAATACAGGTTTGTGTGCGAGGAGCTGGGAACAGAGACTCTGACAACATGGATGAAGCCTCAGCGGTCGCCTGTCTTGCAGCGCTCAACATCTACGAGCCTAATTTCCAGATGAAATATCTGCCATTTATTTCTCCTCGCCTAAATAGAGAGCGTCCAACCAGCCTCCGTTATTCAACACACACTCGCAGTGGGGTACAGGTACAGTGAAAACAGTGTTCAGCCCGGATAAAGAGTATGTACACTGCTACACGTGTTTATATGGAAACAGAAATGCGTGTCGTATTTGTATGAACAAGTGAACGCGGTAGCAAAGCACTGTGGTGATGCATTCGTGAGCCGCGAACCAACTCGTTCACTATGAAAAATTATAGAGTCATCTGTAACACAATGATGTCATAAAAGGCGGCTTTCTTACACAAAAAAAAAAGATCAGATAATATGATCAACGATCAAGGATTGTTTTAGTGACCATCAGTTCTACTTTCATTGCAGAAAGAACAATCAGTATTTGATTGGAAATCAATCTTCCATCACATTTGATCAACAGATTTTTGCTGATTAGTGACTGAGCATTGATCAAGTGTAAGCCTATGTTGTTTATAGTTTAGTAATGGTAATTTATATAGGAAATAGTTAAAATAGGAAGAAATATTAGGTAAATATCTATGATCTATATTTTTCTAACAATTCCTGTTAACAATAATAGCTCTTTCAGGTTTCTCATATTCATATATTCATATTCTTTATTTGCCTGAAGGTACAAGAATACAAGAGGCCTCGTCAATGTGATAATATAAAAAACAATGTGCCAATATTTAAATTATTAAAAGAGTAAAAAAAATAATAAAATTTAACTAAAATACTACATCATTTTCAAAAAATTCATTCATGTTATAAAAGGGATTAGTTTGTAGCCATCTCTTAATCTAAAAATTAAATTGCTTTTCATTAAGTGCCTTTATATTTGTTGGTATCTTATTATATACTTTTATTGCAGTAATTACATTGTGTTTTTTGCAACCTGACATGTGGTACATTTAATTGATCATTATTTATTGTTTCATAGCGATGCAGATCTACTATACTTGTGTAATTAGTAATATTCTTGTTTACATACATTAAAAGTTAAAAAATGTTTAATGGTTATATATATACATCACAGAATAAATATTTAAATTATCTCATTATTATTATTATTACTATTATTATTACTGTTATTATTATTATTATTATTATTATCATCATCATCACTATTTCTTACCAATGTTTATTATTGTCACACTAACATTACTTATCCAACTTTCATTATTTACTTTCATGTTGTTTTATGGTCTAGATATTAATGTAATAACTATGTAACCAATTGTATTCTATTAGAATTAAAGTCTGGCTGCGCGGAAGAGAAGGCCTACTGGCCTTAGCTCTACCAGATTAAATAAATAAATAATTATTATTATAAGTAGAGCCGGGTATCTATGGAGATCGCGAAAATCACGACATAATAGATATACAATAGATTTTTACTAATCTTTACGATTCTGATTCTGATTAGCTTAATAATATATGGATAAAACAATCGCGACAAATCACGAAATAGAGTTCTAATAGGGAAATATAAACACATTAGCGAATTATTACTATTGTGTCGTTTTATAGCGAATTTCATACTCTTGAGTTTTTTTAGGATTTTTTTTTCCACTTAAATTTGTTATATACAGTATATCCAAGTAGGCTACATTACATGGTATTCCAGGTGTTCTGATTACATTAGTGAATTCTAAAGACGGAGAATTCAACATTTCACTAATAATCTGAATGTGTTAATTTGAGGGCTGCAAGATTCTTTTCATTTTTAATGAATGTGTGTCAAATACAGTCTCAATCCAACACTATTGTCTATTGACCATACCGCTCCTTTACCATAATCGAACGAACTTTTAATGTTAATTATTTGGAAAGTAATATTCATACTGAGTTAATACTCCAATTCCAAAATAATTGTATTTTCCAAAATTTCCATTAATCTCCGCCAAGATTATAAATCAATCTCCAACAATCTCCGCCGACATCAATATTAAAAAAAAAAAACACAAATGATAAAGTTAATCTTCACAAATACCTGCCCCTATCCATGAGCAAGTCTGACGTCATATGTTTAATGATGTAATTTCCGACCGGTTACTTACTTGCAAATGTCTTTTAAGGAACCCAGAAGTTCATTGCCGCCCTCACATAAGATCGCCATCAGTCTCTATCCTTAGCAAGATTAATCCAGTCTCTATCATCATAACCCACCGCCCTCAAATCCATTTTAGTATTATCCTCCCATCTACGTCTCGGCCTCCCAAAAGGTATTTTTCCCTCCGGACTCCCAACTAACACTCTATATGCATTTCTGGATTCGTTCATACGTGCTATATGCCCTGTCCATCTCAAACGTCTGGATTTAATGTTCTTAATTATGTCAGGCGAAGAATAGCCTACAATGCGTGCAGTTCTGCGTTGTGTAACTTTCTCAATTCTTCTGTAACTTCATCCTTCTTAGCCCCAAATATTTTTCTAAGCATTTTATTCTCGAACACTTTTAGCCTCTATTCCTCTCCCAAAGTGAGAGTCCAAGTTTCACTATCATACAGAACAACCGGTAATATAACTGTTTTGAGAGGCGACTGGACGACAAAAGCTTTACAACCGAATAATAACAAGCATTTCCCATATTTATTCTGCGTTTAATTTCCTTCCAAGTGTCATTTATATTAGTTACTGCTGCCCAAAAATTTTTTAATTTTTCTATCTCTTACAAGTTTTTTTCTGAATCTCCCAAACACCATTCGTGTTCTCATTTTCTATTACTACGATGTACTACGATGTTTAATAAGAGAGCTCTATTAATATCAGGAAAATTTGGACCCTCACGTTTTTATTTCGGTTCATTTCTTTTGGTTTCTTCAATAGTCTATACAGAAGAAATCTGCCCGTTTCATTTGTACAAAATTAAACTATCCACTTGTTATGTGCTGGATAAAATAACCTGTGAGCATAACGAATAAGAAATTTAAGCGAAGAATATAGGCACTTATTTAAGTGAAAATATCATATCTCAATAGTTCAGCCTAACACCGTTCCATTCTAAATTGCAGTTGTAAACTTTTGGGGACTCCTACAAGTACTGCATACAATCTAAGCTAACATAGCTTGCTGTGGAGGTTCCATATGTTTTATTACAATTTTTTTTCTTTGTCCTCTTCCAAAATAAAGCTGTAGCCAGCAATTCCTTACTTGAAGTAGTTCTATTTGTTTAATAGGCGCAATTTAATTAATTATAATTTTTTTAAGTTGAAAGCATATATTCAGAATCTTTTGGGATCTGATTGAAGGCAAAAAGCTTTCCCTGGTTTTTACATATAGAAACACACACACAAAAAAAAATTGCATTTTGATTTGTTTTTAAGAGTATTTAATATACTAATACACTACGTCAATCCTCAATGTTTATATATTGGAAAACAAATGCACACGCAAAGCGCATCGCTCAAAGTACACGCACGCTATCTGTTGGTGCTAGTTCAGGATATCCCTGTGAAGTGATCACTACCAAATTCTTCTATTATAACACTAATCTCAAACCGTCTAGCTTTGCTTTGTTTTCGTATGTTCACTGAACAGCAACCCTGAACTAAATAGCGTTGGATGCAGCCGATATATATTCCATACTATACCTACACTGAATAATTTCAAGGGAAAAATTGTTCCGGGGCCGGGTATCGATCCCGGGACCTCTGGTTGAACATACCAGCGCTCTGCCAACTGAGCTACCCGGGAACTCCACCCGACCCCGTCTCAACTTTTCCCTTTGTATCCACACAACTCGCGTGGGCTGACGAAACGCCAGAGACCCACATCGAGTGCCCACAAACTCTCACACAGAGTTTGTGTTTTATTCAAATCTGCTTTATAGGAAGCTTTTCCTGAAAGACTAGATTTGTATACCTACACTGTTACGGGTTGCTTGGAGGCTTTAGGTAACCGAACGCAGGACTCCAGTTAGGAGAATAGTATTATTAGACCTACCTAGTCAAAGTTATACCTATGAGGGGGGGGGTTATAGCTCAACCTAGGATGAACACGCAAGCTTGTGCCCGTTTTCCCAGCCGGGAGTCAAAGAGGAGTCTCTGTATGCGTAACATGCGTGACATTTATTATTTGTTTTTTTATTATTTACTCGTAGGATTAGTTACAAGTGAATTCACTTATAAAATAACAGTTCATATAGGCTTCTGATAGAGCAGGCCTGCACAAGGTTTGCGCTCTCCGAGCCGGCTCACAGCTCATGAGCGGAATGCAGATATTAGCTGCGCTCTGTATAAGGGTGGACTGGACGAAGGGGTGATCTCGTACAAAATATACACAAAAGGAAGTACTATTACGAGTGTTTATGAAATGAATTACCGTTCAGTGTTTGTAAAACTATCTTGGACTATTATTAATTATTAATAAAGAAATATTTATTTTATAGAAATAATAGAAATTCTATAGCTACTTAAATGTACAATATCATTTTGTTATATTTTATTTATCAGTACATCAAAACGAGGTTTTATGCTGTTGGCAGCTGAAAGGAATAGTATCCTACTGATCGTAATGAAACATCAGTTACAGATGTTCGATGTCTGCCTTTATTAAAGTTGATTATAGAAAACAGTTGCTCACAAATATAAATGTTGAGCCAAATATAGCAATTATTTTTACAGCCAGCCTGTGTAATCGTGGATATTATTGCTAATGTTTAGTCTTGTAAAACTCAACCATGCTAGTAGTATTATTCAAACGATCTTTAGCCCTTAGGTCACATTGAAGATCAATAAGTTCGAGCTGTAAATCGTTAAATGTTAAATGTTATGTTCCGTCTTTTAGATTCCTCCATACTGTACTGTAGCAGTAGGTAAGCAACGTGAAACAGTTACTGAGAATAGGCCTACACACTGCACTCCACTAGACAACTGAGTTGTCGTTTCCCTCTCCTCTACCTATGCCAAGTCTATGTCATTCTGACGTATCTTCCTCACCGTTTCGGCGAGCGGTAAACACAGCTCTCCCGCTCCGAAGGAGCGCGCGCGCTCGTTGAGCGCTGTTTGTGCAGGTATGCTCTAGACACCCAGGGAATTCCTCTAGTTCAAGAAAAATTCACCGAGAGCCGAGCCCGGGAATCGAACCCGGGACCTCCTGATCTGGAAGCCAGCATGCTGACCAACAGACCACGGAGGCAGTCATTTATTATTTGTTTCTTATTATTTACTCATAGGATTAGTTACAAGTGAATTCACTTGTGAAATAACAGTTCATACAGGTTCCTTATAGAGAATGCCACCACAATAACGACTATGGAATCCAAGCACAAAAGGAAGGAACAAGTTTAAAAATATCCACAGTCCTTTTTATACCCATAAAATGATATCAGTCGACATACAGGTACTAGTTCCAGGTGCACAAATTGAAAAGGCGTATCAATTAGCCCGATACAGGTTCAAAAGAGGCATTGACTTGTTGTCAAATGTTCGGTATTGAAACCCAAGCACCCAGCCAACCAGATTTATGTGTTGTTCAACTTCACATCATTTAATTACCTCTCCTGCAGGTGAGGCATTTCAAGAGTAGGCGATACGCCAAAGAAAGAAGTTGCTGCTGCTTCTCTGGCTAGGAACCTGAGCATACTAATACTTTCACACGGCTGTCGTGAGATGAATTTTGCTTCTTTAAAAGCAGAGATTTACGGTGCTGGAAGCTTGTCCTAATATCGCAGCATCCTTCACAAATACAAACACGGTATAGTGGAACAAGGATCTCCATTCTGGAAATAAAAATACAAGTACTAGCTAGCAGGCTCTTTATGAAAGAAACGGTCGAGAGGCCCGGGTCCCCGGGTTAGAGGAGATGGGACATAAACCACGACGCGCATTCCAGGACTGGACTCCGAGAGACAAGGAGACCAGTCTGCCGGCTAGACTGAGTTATGGTTCATATGAAAATCTTATAAACATAATTCAGGCAGACGTCACATGCTTGCAAATGAGATGTTTTCAGTTGCATGTATATATTACGTACACCCTTTTGTAATATCTTTGTGGTTCTGACTCAAAAGCTACGGAATTCCTTTACAGAAACTTATTTGCATACTTATCCCTATTCCATTTCTCTTAGAATAATCTTCTAAGTGTGACAGGACGAAAAATAAATTAAAATTTTAATCAATAATTAGATAACTTGAATATATTAAAATTGATCGATATCGTTACCAAATCCAAATGTTTTTGCACTAGATGGGTTTATTTTATTTCGATACTGGATCCATTCCTATTCCGAAGTCTAAGGTAAAGAAATCCCTGTTACAAATTAAAACAGGCGCATAGTCAATATGGAGTTTAAGACTTCCACTTTTACATTTACCGATATTAATAACAGTAAGGATATCAGTCCTGCGTGCTTGCCGCCTTTACTCCCGAGCAAGCAAAGCCAAGCAAACAAGCAAAGTCAAGCGAGCAAGAAAAGCCAAGCAAGCAAAGTCAAGCAAGCAAGCAAAGTCAAGCAAGCAAAGTCAAGCAAGCAAGCAAAGCCAAGCAAGCAAGCAAAGTCAAGCAAGCAAGCAAAGTCAAGCAAGCAAGCAAAGCCAAGCAAGCAAGCAAAGTCAAGCAAGCAAGCAAAGTCAAGCAAGCAAGCAAAGCCAAGTAAACGAGCAGAGCCAAGCAAACAAGCAAAGTCAAGCAAGCAAGAAAAGCCAAGCAAGCAAAGTCAAGCAAGCAAGCAAAGCCAAGCACGCAAGCAAAGTCAAGGAAGCAAGCAAAGTCAAGCAAGCAAAGCCAAGCAAGCAAAGTCAAGCAAGCAAGCAAAGCCAAGCAAGCAAGCAAAGCCAAGCAAGCAAGCAAAGTCAAGCAAGCAAGCAAGCAAAGTCAAGCAAGCAAGCAAAGCCTAGCAAGCAAGCAAAGCCAAGCAAGCAAGCAAAGCCAAGCAAGCAAGCAAAGCCAAGCAAGCAAAGCCAAGCACGCAAGCAAAGTCAAGCAAGCAAGCAAAGCCAAGCAAGCGAGCAAAGTCAAGCAAGCAAGCAAAGCCAAGCAAGCGAGCAAAGTCAAGCAAGCAAACAAGCAAAGCCAAGCAAGCAAAGCCAAGTAAGCGAGCAAAGCCAAGCAAGAAGGAAAGTCAAGCAAGCAAGCAAAGCCAAGCATACCTACTTTATTATTTATATGTTATGTGATAAACTGAGTGTTTGGAGACATATTTGTTAGGGCATTTTTTGCATTTTTTGCCTGTTTCAACTCATAAGAGCATCTTTTGTTTTATTCGTTCCTTTTTAGTCATTTTCATTTAATTTTGGCCACAAATCCCCATTATTAATGTAAAATAATGTTTATTTCTTTTGGTATTTTCTTTACATATTTTGTCCATTAATACCCATTATTTTGTATAATATTTCAATCCTTTTCCTACACAAATATTGCCATTTTAACGTAGTACACTCCATGTAATGGATCAGTCCAATCACCCCTTCAATATAGACTCCTCTATACCTGCTAATTCCGGATAACAGTGGCCTTGTGGTAGACTACATGGAAACTAAAAGTAAAGTAAATCCATGGCGCTACAGCCCATGAAGGGTCAAGACTGACCAGCCGACTGCTGACCTCACGTCCACATGCCGAAGCAGAAATGAACGATCATACATAGAAACTACATCAGGTAAAATAATTAATTAAGTGTACTACTTAGAAAAAAATATGTAAAATTTAATTTAATTACTAATCTAAATATTAAGTAGTACAAAACCTCTTTTCCTACTAAGCCAATTACGTAAGATCAATTTTTAGGGCATTTTAAGGGCATTTTTTAAAGATCTTTAAGTCATAAATGCATTGTTTTAGGACATTTTTTTCATGATTTATAAGTCATCAAAATCCCAGCCCTAATAATAATATTAATTCTGCACTTATTTGTACGGTGATATTACATTACCGGTAACCTAAGCTAATGTTTTTGAAAAGGATCAAATTTGCATTTAGAAAACTTATTTTTTATCATTAGACCTCGAATTTGATGTTAAACGCCTATTTTTTTTCTGTAGGGATAAACTAAAACTAGTTAAATATCTTCACAACTCATATAAAATATGAACGTTTGAAAGCGTATTTATGGTGCTTAAAGACACTTTGCCCATTGAGACCTATTTTTAAGGTTTTAAAGCTTAAAATTCCTTACTTATATCTATTTGTTACGTATATGTATTTTTAAGTTTTATTGTAGAATTGAAAAAGAAATTTTTCTATGTCATGGAGTAAGTATATTTGCAAATATCATGTAATAGTTTGGTTGTAGGAATGAAGAAATTCCTGGAAGGTGTCTGGTTTTGTTGAGCACTTGAGCAGATAGTAAGAATGTGATGAATCGGGAGAATGTAGTCCTCCCTAAAGAAATCAGCTTGGCAAATATTGCTAGATTTAAATGTGCAAACAGGCAAGGTTTCACAATATAAAATTAGAGAAAAACGTTGTTATGTATTGCAATGCCAAAATGTGTTAATTTTAAATTCATTGGTAAATTAATTAATTTAATTGTAGGCCTAATATGAGCACTTATGTTTTAGCAGCCTTAGAGCAATGAGGCCGATGAATTCATTAAAAATTACGTACCGGTATTCATAATTTAAGACTTAACAAAAGTAAAGTTTCTAACCGCAATATTTTTTTTGTCACTGTATACCGTAATGCTTAATAATCACTAATTAATTGCATTTTTATAGTTACTGCAATTTGTACGGATAAAAATTACATTTTAGCTGTATAAAATAGTATTTTTAGCTTCTTGAAATTATAGTTTTAGGTGCCAAAATCTATGTTTTTAGTGCCTATTTTGATAAAGTCAAGGTCTATTTTAGGTGCCTAAAAGTTAGTTTTTAAGTGTCTAAAAATTCGAGGTCTATTTATCACAAACTTTTCGCACATAATTACTGTAAGATCGTAGAATGGAACATACAAAACAAGGTACTTCTGTACAAGCCTAAATAAGTACGATTAACCATTTGATAAGTTAAAACATTAACTTAATAGCCATATAAAACTTATTTGGCAATAAATATTAATACAAAGAAAGAAAACGATAAAAAAAATGAAGATTCGAGCCTCAGATCTCACGGGAAGATGAATTCTCGTCACCAGAATGCTCGTCACTGTACCACCTAGTCAGTGCAATTTTGTTACCTGGTGTTTTGATCACTTCGAATTTTTGGTCACCCGATATTTTGCTCTTCAGTACACATTTTCTTAAAAATAATAATAATTTATTTTGACAAGCAAAATGTCCATAGGTATACTGTATAAAATATTTTCTGATTAATGTTTCAAAATTGCCACACAGCATAAAATGTTACATGATATAATATGTTTCAATATTGCCACTCAAATTGTGTTCGATGGCTCTGAGGTATGTAAGAACATCATCATCTTTATAATCAGGGTATCCTACTGCTTCCCACTAATCCTTCTATCTAAATCCTCCACTTTTTTATTTTTACATGGTGGGGAGTGACCTTCGCAACAACCCTAAAGCCTCTAATACTTCGAGTGAATCGAAATTCGCCTTCGTGATGTTCCATCAATACAATAAATTTGATAATAACTAAAATAAGTAAGAACGTCACTTAAACCTAAAACCACGTTTTATGCGTAACCACGGAAACACAATGACATTTAAATCTCATTATATTATATGCGTAACCATGGAAACAACCTTACAATAACATTTAAATCTCATTATATTATATGCGTAACCATGGAAACAGCCTTACAATGACATTTAAATCTCATTATACTTATACAGTATGCCTAACCAAGGAAACAACCTTACAATGACATTTAAATCCCATTATATTATATGCGTAACCATGGAAACAACCTCACAAGATTACAATGATTTAAATTTCATTATACTTATATGCTTAACACGGAAACAACCTTACAATGAAATTTAAATCTCATTACACTTATATGCGTAACCATGGAAACAACCTTACAATGACATTTAAATCTCATTACACTTATATGCATAACCATGGAAACAACCTTACAATGAAATTTAAATCTCATTACACTTATATGCGTAACCATGGAAACAACCTTACAATGACATTTAAATCTCATTACACTTATATGCGTAACCATGGAAACAACCTTACAATGACATTTAAATCTCATTACACTTATATGCATAACCATGGAAACAACCTTACAATGAAATTTAAATCTCATTACACCTATATGCGTAACCATGGAAACAACCTTATAATGACATTTAAATCTCATCATACTTTTATGCGTAACCATGGAAACAACCTTACAATGACATTTAAATCTCATTATATTATATGCGTAACCAGAGAAACAACCTTATAATGACATTTAAATGTCATTATATTATATGCGTAACCATGGAAACAACCTTACAATGACATTTAAATCTCATTATATTATATGCGTGACCGTGGAAACAACCTTACAATGACATTTAAATCTCATTATATTATATGCGTAACCATAGAAACAACCTTATAATGAAATTTAAATCTCATTATATTATATGCGTAACCATGGAAACAACCTTACAATGACATTTAAATCTCATATTATGTGCGTAAGCATAGAAACAGCCTTCCAAAGACATTTAAATTTCATTATATTATATGCGTAACCGTGGAAACAACCTTACAATGACATTTAAATCTCATTATATTATAAGTTATGCATAACCATGGAAACAACTTTAAAATGACATTTAAATCTCATTATATATATGCGTAACCATGCCAAGAACCTTAATATGACATTTAAATCTCATTATACGTATATGCGTAACCACGGAAACAACCTTACAATGACATTTAAATCTCATTATATTATATGCGTAACCATGGAAACAACCTCACAATGACATTTAAATCTCATTATATTATATGCGTAACCTTGGAAACAACCTTACACTGACATTTAAATCTCATTATATTATATGCGTAACCATGGAAACAACCTCACAATGACATTTAAATCTCATTATATTATATGCGTAACTATGGAAACAACCTTACAATGACATTTCAACCTCATTATATTATATGCGTAACCAGAGAAACAACCTTATAATGACATTTAAATCTCATTATATGATATGCGTAACCAGAGAAACAACCTTATAATGACATTTAAATCTCATTATATTATATGCGTAACCAGAGAAACAACCTTATAATGACATTTAAATCTCATTATATTATATGCGTAACCAGAGAAACAACCTTATAATGACATTTAAATCTCATTATATTATATGCGTAACCATGGAAACAACCTTACAATGACATTTAAATCTCATTATATTATATGCGTAACCGTGGAAACAACCTTACAATGACATTTAAATCTCATTATATTATAAGTTATGCGTAACCATGGAAACAACTTTAAAATGACATTTAAATCTCATTATATATATATGTGTAACCATGCCAACAACCTTAATATGACATTTAAATCTCATTACACGTATATGCGTAACCAAGGAAACAACCTTAAAATGATATTTAAATCTCATTATATTATATGCGTAACCATAGAAACAACCTTACAATGACATTTAAATCTCATTATATTATATGCGTAACCGTGGAAACAACCTTACAATGACATTTAAATCTCATTATATTATAAGTTATGCGTAACCAAGGAAACAACCTTAAAATGACATTTAAATCCCATTATATTATATGCGTAACCAAGGACACAACCTTACAATGACATTTAAATCTCATTATATTATATGCGTAACCACAGAAACAACCTTACAATGACATTTAAAGATCATTATATTATATGCGTAACCACGGAAACAACCTTATGACATTTACATCTCATTATACTTATTTGCGTAACCAAGGAAACAACCTTACAATGACATTTAAATCTCATTATATTATATGCGTAACCACGGAAATAACCTTACAATGACATTTAAATCTCATTATACGTTTATATGCGTAACCACGGAAACAACCTTATAATGACATTTAAATCTCATGCGTAACCACGGAAACAACCTTACAATAACATTTAAATCTCATTAATTTTTTTTCAATGAAACATTAATAAATTATTAAGTGTAATCGGTGACTAAAATATAATCGGTAACTAAAGTATAATCGGTGACAAGAAGGGATAATGACATCTCCGATGACGAGAATTGTTAGACCCAGATCTCACTCCTACAAGTGTAACATAATAGCAATTCAGGTACAGTTTGGTTGTGCAACAGTTACAATATTGATGTGTACTTAAAGACCTTGCGACAGACCTTTTAAAAAAAGTAAATTTGTTGGAAAAATGACTCAACGTCTAAGCCCCTTCCCTGGTGTTTTGTAATGTACTCCTGAAAGCTTGTAACTTGATACGGGTTTCATTAAAACAGCGCATTTCCGTACTGTGACCCTCCTTTGTAAGTGTAATTATTGCATGTGCGGCAATTTCAAAGGAACATTACAGCTACGAGAGAGACCGAAATAGGAAAGAATTCGTGAAAACAATGGCTGCAAGTGCGGGCGTATATGGATAGCAATAATAATTTATGGACAACGGTAAAAGTAAAAAATATGACTGACACAAGCATGTGAAATGAAGTTCCTCAGATATGTTGCGGATATTAAACGTACAGTACACAGGGAAGACAATGTAATAGATTGGGGTCTAAAAACAATTAAATTTCAAAATTCAACAAAAAAGAGATAGTTAGGTAAACTATAAAAATAGAAAACGGACCAAATTATGTCACATTATACATAGGTTGGATAAAAAGTAATGGCAACAGTTCGATATTTCTGACATGGCTTTATTCACAGGTGTACAACATTTACGTACCTTCTATATAGTCGCCCCCCCCCCTTATTTATTACATTTTGCCAAATGTTTGGAAGGCGTCGTACACCATCAGCGCGTCCATCTTTGTTGATGTTCCGTACTGACCGCCCTAAAGCACTGATAAGTTCATCTCTGGTATTGTACCGGGTCCCTCGCAGTGGTTCTTTCACTTTGGTGAAAAGACCGTAATCGCATGGATCATATCGGGTGAGTACGGTGGATGTTCCGGTAGTCCGCGTTTACTGTCTGCCTTGGTGGTACAGCGTGGTGCAGTATTACCCCATCAATGTCATACGCCACAATGAACATCTCCTTCACAGCACTTTGTGTAGGACGCACTTTCTTCGGACGAGGAGAACCGGGATGCTTTCATTCATTTGATTGGCGTTTCAAGTTTGGTTCATGCGAGCGAGTCCAGGTTTCGTCCATAGCGACGATTCGTCCAAGAAAGTCGTCACCTTTCCTTTGGTACCGGTGCAACAAGGCGTTCCCAGAACGCTTTAACCCATCGTGTAACTGTGCGATATGGCAACGCTGCATCGCCACATGCTTCACGCAGTCCCTGAAAACATTATTGTGCACTATGACCTCGTGCCATTTCAATTTTGATCCAGCAACGTTGCTCTAGTTTTGTAAACGTGGTCTTAGGGCGCTCGCACTATCCCTATGAAAGTGAACGTTCTACACATTACAGTAGATTGATGGAGTACTGTCGCCGCTGGCTGCACTAACTCATCTAACAGTCCTTGTTCACGTCCACACAGCTGGCAGCTCTCGAATGCAACATCGTCACGTGACAGCAGTGTTGCCACTACTTTTTATCCAACCTATGTATCATAGCAAGACTGATTATGAGTGTTAGTAGTAGTAATAGTAGTAATAATAATAATAATAATAATAATAATATTAATAATAATAATAATGCTTTATTTTTTCTTGCAGAGTTAAGGCCATGAGGCCTTCTCTTCCACAACCAGAGGATAAAAAGGAAATACGTGATAATATAATGTTAGTACAACAGAAAGTTAAAGATATAAGCCTATCTAAGAAAAGATCTAAACAGAAAAAATATGCATAAGCCAGAAGGTTATCGAACTTAAATACCTACTTAAACTAGATGACAAAATAAATTGTATGATTACTTTACAAACTAGTTACAATATTGTGAATTTTAATATATAGGGTGATTCACGAGGATTTACCGACACTTACGGAGCTTATTTCCGAAGACATTCTGAGCAAAAAAGTCATAAAAACATGTGTTCTAATCTCAATATATTCTGAGCTACACTAATTTGAAATTATTTGTAAAAGACCATTATTCTTTAATTTTGAGGGTAAAAGAATATTACAGATAAATAATGAACTATTCAGGGGTATCATTTCTTCAATTAGCTAGTATTCTGAAGCTAAAGCATTATGACTCGGTTAAGAGAGAAGTTTTATATGACATTCTTATTGAATTTGGTATTCCCAAGAAACTAGTTTGATTAATTAAAATGTGTCTCAGTGAAATGTACAGCAGAGTCCGTATAGATCAGTTTCTGTCAGATGCGTTTCCAATTCACTGTGGGCTAAAGCAAGGAGATGCACTATCACTTTTACTTTTTAACTTCGCTCTAGAGCAGCGGTTCCCAAAGTGTGCTCCGCGGAGCCCTTAGGGCTCCGCGAATGACTCTCAGGGGCTCCGCCCGCGGAAGTTATGAAGATGACAAAAATTGCTAATTCCATCTAGTCTCTAGCAGGGAAAACGGAAACTACTTCCATCAAGCGAAAAATACTTTCTGAGAAAGTAGTTTGCGTTCTTCTTGTTACATGGAAGCATTAATATTATATCTACTCGTCACTGGAACTATCTCGATCTTTCTTGCTTGCCAAGTACTCGATTCTCGAAATTTATTTTATTTTTTATATACTGGGCAGGCAGCGTTTGTTATTCGTGGTACGTGGAATCTACAATGTATTGACTGTTACGTTACGTCAAAAAATATATATACTGTATACTTGCATGTTAATTTGATAGCAGATGTGTTAGCTGAACATTCGTTGAACCGGAACTGTGGCTTAAGACGGGCTCCCTAAGACCTAAGATTCATTGGCCATCAACCAGTGCTCAGTCAAAGGGAGCTAACAACAGCTATAACCTTACTTTTAAAGAAGATAGTGCGAATTCCTGGGAATTGAGTTCGGAATATGTTGAACATGATCCTGTTTCAGAGTCTACAATGCCTAGTGTAGAGGTATTGAAAGTAACAAACGAAAATATTGTGATTTATATTTGGACATGGGATTCACTGAGTTTGCTGACGAACGTCCAGAGTGTGTGATATGTAACAAAGTTTTTCCCAATAGTTCTATGTTCCCTCAGACGGCATTTCTCAATTCAAAAATTCACAAATAAAACTGCAGACTACTTCGAAAGAAAAAGTGACTAACTCCATGCAGTTCAGACAAAATTTCAGCTCGTGTAAAAACAAACAACGAGAAAGCACTGAAAACGTACTTGGTTAGTCATGACCAGGCTCTTGGTGGTAAACCTCACCCTTGCTGAAACTCTTATGAAACCACTATTAGTGAAGGTAGTGAAGTGCATGGTGGACGAGAAAATAGCAAACTTGATTTCCAGTGTGTCCTTATCAAATAACACTGCATAATCGAATCCAGAATCTATGAAAAGACGTAAAAAATATCATGTTTTTCCGTATCAGTTAAACGAAATTTTCGTTACAATTTGACAAATCCACGGTCTTTGCCGGATTAGCTATGTTAATGATGTTTGTGTGGTATGAATTTTCAGGTTCTTTCATGAAATATTTTGTTCTGCAGCCATTGCCATCCTCTACAAGCGGTACTGAAATTTTTTTCTTCTTCATTGAAAACTCGATATCGTGGGACAATTGCATTGACGTGTGCACAGATTGCGTAGGTCCTGTTGCTGGCGCTGTTACAAGGATCAAAAAAGTTAAAAAAAAAAAAAACTGAACAAGTAGTCACTGTGTACTACACCAACACGCCCTCGCAACGAAAAAATGCCAGCGTTATTAAAGCAGGTACTAGACAACGCCTTCAAAATTATCAACCTTGTTAAGGCACGACCTTTGCAGTGTAGGCTACTTAAAATCCTGTGTGAAGACATGGGTAGTATACACAAGTCATTGTTAGTAATATTACACACAGAAGTGCGATGGTTGTCGCGCGGTAAAGTGTTGTCCCGATTACATGAACTTCGAACGGAAGTTTCTTCACTTTTGAATTACCAGAACAGTTTGATAGCAGATTATTTGAATGATCAGGAATGATTGTACAAATTATGTTACTTGGCAGACATTTTTCAAAAATTAATTCAGCACATACATACAAGGTAAACGGAAGACTATATTCGATGCTGATGACGAAATTGTCGTACTGAAGAAAAAGATAGCGTTCTACATAGAAAGCGTCGACAATAACGATCTTACGTTTCTCATTGACTTCAAACTTTATAGAAGAAAACAACATACTCGTAACAATGAATGTCCCATTCATAGCGATAATGAAAGAACACCTTGACAATTTGCTTCAAAATATGAATTCATACTTTCCTAGGGACACTCAGGAATCGATTCTAAAGAAATATGAGTGGATTGTAGATCCATTTCCAGTGATGTCAAAACCAGCAGCCCTCACTACTTCAGATATGAGGTCCTTATAGATATGGTTTCGAACAGCAACTGTCAGGCATCATTTAAAAGCAAACCATTTCCCAAATTTTGGGCTAAGTTAGGGGAGGATCTTTTGATACTAAGTTCAAAAGCTAAATTTATCTCACTGCCTTTTGGTACTGTGTACCTCAGTGAAACGACCTTTTCGAGGTACACGGCTACAAAAACAAAATATCGAACTTCTTTGGACACAGAAGACGATATATGTCTTCAACTGACTTCTATGATACCGGACATTGACAAACTCTGTCGCAAGAAACAGGCACATTCTTCACATTAACTTCGAGTGTACTGTACATGTAACATTGTAACATTTTTTAAATATCTTAACTACTTGTTAATATCATTTTGTAGATTTAAATAAATTATATCCAGTACCTTTTTACTTTTTTGTCCTTCATTACTATATATATTTCGGTTTATGTATCGTGTGAAATATGCTTCATAGAACGTAGACAGATAAAACTAAAAAGTAAACATTTCTTGGGGCTCCACGACAAACTTTTGCTTCAAAAAGGGCTCCGTGGCTGAAAAAGTTTGGGAACCGCTGCTCTAGAGTATGCCATTAGGAAAGTTCAGGATAACAGAGAGGGTTTGGAATTGAACGGGTTACATCAGCTTCTTGTCTATGCGGATGACGTGAATATGTTAGGAGAAAATCCACAAACGATTAGGGAAAACACGGGAATTTTACTTGAAGCAAGTAAAGAGATAGGTTTGGAAGTAAATCTCGAAAAGACAAAGTATATGATTATGTCTCGTGACGAGAATATTGTACGAAATGGAAATATAAAAATTGGGAATTTATTCTTTGAAGAGGTGGAAAAATTCAAATACCTGGGAGCAACAGTAACAAATATAAATGATATTCGGGAGGAAATTAAACACAGAATAAATATGGGAAATGTCTATTATTATTCGGTTGAGAAACTTTTATCATCCAGTCTGCTGTCAAAATATCTGAAAGTTAGAATTTATAAAACAGTTATATTACCGGTTGTTCTTTATGGTTGTGAAACTTGGACTCTCACTTAGAGAGGAGCATAGGTTAAGGGTGTTTGAGAATAAGGTGCTTAGGAAAATATTTGGTGCTAAGAGGGATGAAGTTACAGGAGAATGGAGAAAGTTACACAACACAGAACTGCACGCATTGTTTTCTTCACCTGACATAATTAGGAACATTAAATCCAGACGTTTGAGATGGGCAGGGCATGTAGCACGTATGGGCGAATCCAGAAATGCATATAGAGTGTTAGTTGGGAGGCCGGAAGGAAAAAGACCTTTAGGGAGGCCGAGAAGTAGATGGGAAGATAATATTAAAATGGATTTGAGGGAGGTGGGATATGATGATAGAGACTGGATTGGTCTTGCTCAGGATAGGGACCTATGACGGGCCTAATGTGAGGGCGGCAATGAACCTCCGGGTTCCTTAAAAGCTAGTGAGTAAGTAAATACGTATTCTGAAACTAAAATGTGTTGTGAATTTCATAGTTGCTCCGTACAGATTTTTTTTCCTGTTTCATTTGAGAAGAAGTCATTGTTCTGCATTATCAAATAATTATGTCCACGTAACCATTTATATTACAGGATAAAATAACAACTGCAACAATAGAAAATACGTGTAAAATGTCTTATGAATGGCTTACAGGAATAAATCAAATTGCAAATAAGGAAATCGAAAATGTGCTCTTGCATTCTCACCTGTTAAAAGCCCTGGTACGAATTACATTATTACATTATTGTAATTACGTCCAAACACTCCAGACATCAGGGTTAAGGCCCATTCACAATGAAAATTAAACATAACCGTAACATAAACACAGAAGTTTGCGCCCAGGCTACCAAATAGGATCATTCACAATGATTCACATAAGCATTGACATAAACATTACCGTAAGACGTTAACAGGAAAGTTTGTAAACTCCAAACTTTCATGCTTATGCTTACGTGATTTGCAAACAGAACACAATCGTGGAGCTCTGAAGTATACGACAGAATATGAGGAAATGGCGTCGTTGTTATGTTTCCATGGTTACCAAGTATGTTTGCTGTCATGTTTATGTTCCCATCGTGAATGATCTTGATTTTACCGTAACGTTTATATTCTTAAGTTAACGCTTACGTTATGTTTAATTTTTATTGTGAATGAGCCTTTAAACCATGGCCGGGCATGAGAGCGGCTCTATTTAGTCGCCCAGAGCTGTTCTCGCTCCGCAAGGCACTTCAATTCCAAGCCAGAGCAGAACGCTCACGCAGTGGCGGACTCGCATTACAGCTACCTTCCCTGCATTAATATAACAAGAGCCACGGTTGTTCTAGTCATTCAGTCTGTCAGTACATAATAGTTTATAAGGATATTACATCAATCCATTGTACAGTACAGAATTTATAACACTCTTATTAATTTAATGAAATAAACTTCGCTCTATGCACACACACAAATCATTAGGCTTATTTACATAACACATACGCACATACCGCAATATCCTCACCACGGTTCTACGAGACAGGCGTATGGCTTCCACTTCCCCTACTTAATATAATATAATATAATATAATATAATATAATATAATATAATATAATATAATATAATATATGACCATAAATTAATACAACTTAAAGAAAATGTTTCTCAGGTACATTATATTAGATTATCTATTGGATATTTATATTGCATTATTAGTTATTATAGTATATTTAGTAATATATATATCATCATCATCATCATCATCTTCCTAACAAGTATTAGGCCAAGTGGCCTGTTACGGTCTCAAACTAGAATTTTCAGTCCATCTCTTCTTTGGACGGCCTAGAGATCTTTTGCCATATGGATGGTAATGAAGCAGTGCTTTTGGAATTCTGCATCGATTCATTCGTTCGAGATGACCCTTCCACTGAAGTTGATATTTGCTGATGAACTGCATAATGGGTTCTGTTTGAAGTTCTTGCATTAGGTCCTCATTTTTTTTATGATCCCAGCGAGTATATCCAGCTGTTGCTCTCATAAACCTCATATATATATATATATATATATATATATATATATATATATATCATATTATATATCATAAACTGTAATATACTATAGGATAGGGACCGATGGCGGGCTTATGTGAGGGCGGCAATGAACCTTCGGGTTCTTTAAAAGCCATTTGTAAGTAAGTAAGTAATATACTATATTATGATATATTATAATATTTGTATAATTTAAAATTATATATTACTAAATGTATAATAACTTATAATGCAATATAAATATCAAATAGATACTCTAATATAATGTACGTGAGAACCATTTTCTTTAAGTTGTATTAATTTATGGTGTTCATTACCAACATATTTGTCATATTCAGTAGCATGTTGTAAAGAATAATGTCGTTGGATATTGAACATCTTAATCAGTTGGAGTGTTTTATGCCAAATTAAACACTTTGCTAATCCACTGCTCTCTACAAAAAAGAACTCCTCCTCCCATGATACATTAAAAGCATTGGGAGTAGCGGGACGCTTTAGTGTATGAGCGGAAGCTCCGTCTTCAAAGTTCGCCATCATATTGCAGAGTCACCACTGCACCGACACTGAATGACGTACAGTATGCTTACGTCACAGCGCTCGCAAGACGCGCTCTTTAAAGCACACAGCGCTCATTTCTCAGAATCACGAAATGTGCCCTGCCCTGGTTTATACTGTAACTAGTGGCTTGTGCAGCAAATGCTGCAAACTAAGTTCATTAGACGTTCAAATAAACATTTTTCAGATTTATTTTCAATGAACAATACCAGACATTTTGAAAGTTATTTGCTTCCATAATAATGAAAGATACTCTCTCTCGAGCCAATATTGAAGAGAACTACGCATATAAATATCTACACCAAACCGCCATTAAATATATGAAAAAGACCCAACCCCACTTGATTAATAACTATAAAAATATTTGATTTTTAATAATATTATTATCTTACGTAAGTTTTATAGCTTTCAGTAACATATACTATATAGCCGCCACTCAGTAAAATATAGAAATCAAAATCTAATTTAAGTTATTCTCTACATCTACATATATAACCCCAAAACGTTTCACTTTCATATCATCAATATAACATTAATATGTATAATTAATGAAAAATAGTCACATCACGGCATTAACTACAATAATATTTCATTTCTAATGGTAATAATGTCATCAAACCACCTCAAGTTTTGTAGTTTTTAATATCCAATACATAGCTGTACCCAGAAAGTTACACACCATAGAATCGAACCTGTAAATTATTTTTAGGAAGTTTTTAATAACCAATTTAATTTGAGCTCTAAGTATGTCAGCATTCTTGCAGATCATGGCCTTCGTGTAATATTGTTTACTGTAGTGTGTGTTTTGTTTTATTCTGGAATGCAACACGGCCGACTTGAAGCGAAGGGTATATCAAGTGGCCGTGAATGCTATTAGCTAGTTCTCAAAACTGACGAGAGATGGATTTTGGAAAATAGGAAAATTATGTTTAAAAATTGACATTTCACTGAAAAATAACCTTTTTCCGAAAAACTTTGAGTTCCAAGCTTCAAAATGAGGGGTCATTTATTAAAATCCGTTCAGCCATTTTCCCGTAATATCCATTACCAGTTGAAATTATATATATAGATAGGAAGGTACTTAAAATTTCACGCTATCAACATTGAAAGCGTAGATGTGATGACGTAATAAACAGCCCTGGATTACAAATGCACACCGCGCGAGTACTGGAGGATTAATTTCGCAGTGGAATACGCAAAAGCGAGTGTGTCTACTTCCACCTCTCCCATGCCTCGTCATGACTAGTCAGCGCATCAGGTTCAATTTTTCTCTCCCTTGTTCAAGATTTATTTGTTACAAAAGCTGATTAAGGAGATAGAAGGGCACGGTTTTGCTGCTTCTTAAATGGTGCGTGACAAAACAGTTTTAGATTGACTGGATTAGGCACTGTTACAAAACAACAACAGCAAGGTTTTCGCTGATGGTGGAAGGAAAGAGAGACAAGAAGAGATGGTCCTGGTCCCCATTAAGATCGCTGTCTCGTTGGACAACATCCACAGCAGACACGGATATATACATGGATGCCCCTCCCTGCAGCTTACACGTGTTGTTTTCGTTAAAAAGATATGTCAGTTAGTTAATAGGTTTAGGTTTAGACCATCTCCCTCTTGCTCATTCCTCAACTCTCAGGAATGTCCTATGAAGGCTGATTTACACTATAGCTACACCCACGTCAAAGACTTTCAATCAACTCGGCGTCCTAGCTCTCTTTTCCTCATCTGAGATTTCAGACTTTCACGATGATTGTAGTAAGAAGAATGTTTTGTAATTATCACTAGGGCTATAATTCATAGGCAAATAAATATTTAATTTGCACTGTAATAGAAACTTGTAATATTGTATTTTAAGTTTCGAACAAGGCACTTGTACCAGAGGTCTGCATCGGACGTTTTCGCTCGAGCGCCAAGTAGTTCATAGCATAATCCGATAGGTAGCGCACATGCAGGATGGGTAAAATTGTCACGAGCGATAAATCCTCGAACGGTATAAGCCGAGCGTTAGACATTCGTTCTTGTTACAGTGATGAACTGTGTAGATGTTTATCATTTCAAAACTTTGCAGTGTTTAACTAACCTCTCCATAGTACAACTACAAAACTTGCTTTAAAATGTAATATAAATGTTGTAGGTAAATGTTTTTTTTTTCTTCTTCCCACACAGGAGTGGTTTTGTTTTTGCCACATCTGATAGATGTTATTGGATGTAAATGTAAAAAAAGGTAAAGGTATCCCCGTAACATGCCATGAAGGCACTTGGGGGGCATGGAGGTAGAGCCCCATGCTTTCCATGACCTCGGCACTAGAATGAGGTGGTGTGGTTGGCACCACGCTCTGACCGCCTTTTACCCCCGGGAAAGACCCGGTACTCAATTTTATAGAAGGCTGAGTGAACCTTGGGGCCGTTCTGAAAGTTTGGCAACGAGAAAAAATCCTGTCACCACCTGGGATCGAACCCCGGACCTTCCAGTCCATGTAATAATTATAAACGGAGAACACAACTACGATAATGCAAAAACTGTATCAAGTTTTCTATGGGTAGTAATAATAATAATAATAATAATAATAATAATAATAATAATAATAATAATAATAATAATCTCTAATAATTAGTGTATCAATCTTTGCGTCTGTAACAGTTGTGCAGCCTGATTATTCGTTTTGTTATATTTTCTGTGACGTTATCTCTGAATTAATATTGCTATTAATCTACTGCTATATCAATAATAAGTTATATTGTAAAACGTTTCTATATTGTCGCAGTACTATATAGGCGGAACACTATGTATGGACCTATCATATTATATATGTGGTAAACCAAATATTGAATAGATCTAGATTCATTTTCCGGGCTGAGAGGCCGTGGTCTATTGGTTGGTTTTATACCAGACGTTTCGTCTGCAACTGCGGCAGACATCTTCAGTGGAGTGGTATCCGAGGAAGATGTCTGCCGCAATTGCTGACGAAACTTCTGGTATAAAACCAACCAATAGACCACGGCCTCTCAGTCCGGAAAACGAATCTAGATCTATAGACTCCGGCCGTGAAAGCTCACTACAAATATTGAATAATTATTAATTGGCAATAATAACTGTATATCGAAGTTTTTCATACTATTTTATTTATAACTTCATGTTCCTGTTTTGGTACGTTCCATTGACTGTTCCACTAAACGTTTGTCATAAACGCAGAAAATAAAGCCTTATTTTTGCCGTGTGAGCAAAACATATGTGTATCTTATCTGTCGCCTTCCATACAAGATAAGACATGTCGGTGAGATGACCTTGTACTGTGCTTCTATTTATTATGAGCGTATCACGAGCGATCGTATCTCACTCGAGGGTGCGACACTCGACCGAGTTCAAGCGAGCGATTTAACTCCAAAACAGCACTCTGACTTGAACATATATTTTAAATTTTATTTCACATAAAAACACATTTTGATTTTTTTACGTAATACATATTTTCAAATATTCAAATAAAAATTAAGTTTTCATCAAATAATTTGCGACAAAAGCCGCAATTCATATTAATCATCACCCGAAATTTCAGTGCAGTTGCTTACAAGCAAACATTCTCTGATAAAAGACTTAATTTTTTTTCTTCCGCAGTGTTAATAATGTCAAAACAAGTGCTTGTACAAATTTTGGCTACTCGAGCGCAATTACGAGGGCCGTAAAAATAAGTTTTCCTGGGGCCGTTTACAGAAAATAAACAGTTTGAGAAACAGAATCTACTAGAGCTGGTGAAATATACTCTGGTAACTAGTAACTGGTGAACTACTAAACTAGTATTTTTTAGAAACAGGCCCCTGTTCTTGAATATAACTGTGCTTGAGTAAATTCTCTTGGATTTTCTGCTGACGTTATTGGGCTTAATAAAATTATATGGTGAATTCCCGGTTATGTCTCAACAAATAACATTTCGCTATCACAAATATTCCACCTAAGCTAAAATAAATATCATAACAATTGTTACAGCGTCGTTAAATAACGGACTAAAATGCATTTGGTCTTTATATTACTTACTAGTGGCTTGTGCAGCAAATGCTGCTGCAAACTAAGTTCGTTAGACGTTCAAATAAAAATTTTTCAGATTTATTTTCAATGAAGAATAAGTTACTTGTCTTTTTGAAAGTTATTTGCTTCCATAATAATGAAACATACTCCCTCTCAATGGATTTTTTAGGCCAACTACTTTTTCTTGAACCTATATAACTTCAGTTTTTTAGTTTCAAAGCGAAAACGCAAGTATCAATGTCAGGACGATAGCAGTAGCTATTTCAGGTCATTGTGGATTGTAGGCAAAAGTTAAAATAGATGTCAGATTTCGAACAATAGCATTTTCGTATAGCTGCTGCATGTAGAACTTGAAATGTAGAGCGTAAAATCATTTTATCCTACTAAGGGATCTTGCTGAAATGATCTGGAGACTACAAAATTTTCTAGGCCTCTTATTTTATCAGTAAGTAATACCTTTTGATCTTTCCTTAGGAACTGTAATTTTTCCGCTCTCGCAAGCCAATACTGAAGACAATGACACATATCAATATCTACACTACACCGCCATTAAGTATATGAAAATGACCCAACCCTACTGGATTAATAAGTATAAAAATATTTGATTTTTAATAACAATATTATTATCTAACTTAAGTTTTGTAGTTATATATAGCAGCCACTCAGTAAGTTATAGAAATGAAGATCAAAATTAAGATATTCTCTACATTTACTTACATAACCTCAAAACTTTTCACTTTCATGTCATCAATATAGCATCAATATTATGTACAATTAATGAAAAAATAGACGCATCATGATATTAACTATAATAATATTTAATTTATAATGGTAATAATGTCATCAAACCACCTCAAGTTTCGTAGATTTGAATATCCAATACACAGCTATACTCAGAAAATTATACAGTGCAGAATCAGTTTTTAATAACAAATAGAATTGAGCTCTAAATATGTCAGCAATCCTGCAGGTCATGGCCTTCGTGTAATAGCCTATTGTTTATTGTAGTGTGTGTTTTGTTCTGAAATTCAATCAAGTCGGCAGTGATTGAATAAAATTAGTTCTCAAAACTGACAACAGATGGATTTTGGAAAATAGGAAAATTATGTAGGAAAATTGACATTTCACTGAAAACTACTACTTTTCCGAAAAACTTTGGATGCCAGGCATGAAAATGAGGTGTCACTCATTAAAATCCGTTCAGCCGTTTTCACGTAATTTCCATTACCAGTTCAAATTATATATATATAGATATAAATTTACAAAGATTGGAAGAATGCTCACGGTTTGGGAAACTAGGAACAGAATATGTCGGCAATCCTGCAGGTCATGGCCTTCGTGTAATAGCCTATTGTTTATTGTAGTGTGTGTTTTGTTCTGAAATTCAATCAAGTCGGCAGTGATTGAATAAAATTAGTTCTCAAAACTGACAACAGATGGATTTTGGAAAATAGGAAAATTATGTAGGAAAATTGACATTTCACTGAAAACTACTACTTTTCCGAAAAACTTTGGATGCCAGGCATGAAAATGAGGTGTCACTCATTAAAATCCGTTCAGCCGTTTTCCCGTAATTTCCATTACCAGTTCAAATTATATATATAGATATAAATTTACAAAGATTGGAAGAATGCTCACGGTTTGGGAAACTAGGGACAGAATATGTTGTTATAGCATAGAGCAGCGTTTCTCAAACTTTTTTGAAGTGGGGACCACTTTGTTAAGTCATAACAGTTCCGCTGACCACCTTACTCTTGTTCCCTTCGAAAGCAAGTTTATCATTTTTGTAGCATATTTTAATACCAGAATATTTATATTTTAAAACAGAATTAATTAATTAAAATTAATTTAATTCATTTAATTTTATATTAGTATTAACTAATTAAGTTAATGTTAATAGAAAAAAATTCATTTTCGTTTTTTAATAAATCATGGCTATTAGAGTTTGGACAATCTTTAACTTATTAACTAAACAAAATAAATAAATGTTGGTACCCGCATTAATGAGATGGATAAGCCTCCTGATTCTTGCACAGTTCTATATTTGGATATATGCTAGTAAGCTTAAGTCGAATATCGTCACATACATCGAGTCGATTTCGGTACTTTGTTTTTATTAGAATTTATGATGAAAACTCTTTCTCACAAAGATACGTAAAAGCAAACTGAATTATAATCTGTAAAGCACCATTGTACAGTTCATTATATTCTCTTTTTACTTGTGATGAGGTCCAGAAATTAACCATACCTTCCGCTTGGAATTTCATTTTAAGTCCGGTGTCATTCGAGAGTTCAATTAACTGTTCTCTTTCACTCAATGAAAGTATGTTATTTTCAATATCGTAATGAAAGAGATCACGAACCCATGAAAATTTGTCACATTTACTTGAAAAATAAGTTTCAAATTGTGACCTCAGAGTTTCGAAATGCGAACGTATGTCACTGCACAATTCTTTTCCAATAACGAAATCATTTTCAATCAAAAAAGACTCTAGAGTTGGAAATAGTGAAAAAAAATCCTCTGTTTTATGGAACTGACGCACAAACCAAGTTTTCTCTCGAACACTTTTTTCTCATGCGCATTGAGAACAGTCAAAGAATTTACCTAGTGAGAGAGATTTAGCTCGTTTAGTTTCGAGAATGTATCTGAAAGATATGTCAATGTACTTAGACACATTACATCAGGTGATGTGCAGGGAAAAGATGGCGAGAAACACCACGTTCATAGTGCTTTAAATCCCTCTTTTGTTGCTGAGAGTAGAGTGGGAAGTCTGTAGACAGGTAGGGTAATAAATTTCATAAAATGTACTACTGGGAAAGAAAGTGAAAGGCGATTGCCATGTGTCATTTCCAAACTCTGAGATTTTCAGCTATAGTGTGATAGGCCTACCCAATTCGTTTGAATTTTATTTTTTCTTCTGTCCTTTTTGAAGGACTACAAGGTCAGACCTCGGGGACCACAGGTGGTCCGCGGACCATAGTTTGAGAAACGCTGGCCTAGTGTAAATGAGCCTCAGCTCCAAGCTCAAACCTACACCACGGAAACTACCAACTCATTCCTTTCCTCGCACAAATCGGTAAGAGGAGACGATAAACGATTTGACGGAAGGCCATTAATAATAAGTTATCGAATCATTTCCGAATAATTATTTATTTATCAGACAGCCCCTACGCGTATGCGTAGAAAAGTCAGGTTGTACTGCAGTGAGATTATCGTTCGCTCAAAAGAGATAGGTCAAGAAGTTCAGAAGTGTTGCCTCTGTAGCCAACACACGCCATCTACTATGAATAAGAAAACATAGGACACAATATCACAACCTAAAATTAACTGTTTTCAGAATGTCTCTGCGATAGAGTTTCAAAATAAGGAATTATGTCACTTACTGCTAGTCGTAGTTGATCACGGAGGTATTAATCTGTCAGTCGTGATCTAAATTTGGGTTTTACTATTTTCATTGTTGAAAATAAATTTTCACGCACGTAAGTTGTAGCGAACATGGCTTCAACAGAGCAAGCGAAAGAACGAAGCTTCGGATATTTATTTTTTGGCAAAGATTTGAAAAGTTCAACATTTGTCAAGTCCTTACATTGTAAATCTGTGAATTTAAATTGCAGATCTAACTGCATTATTCGTACATCTGAAAAAGGATCGACGTACAGAGATAATAATAATAATAATAATAATAATAATAATAATAATAATAACAACAATTAACCTTTTAATATTTCATAAGTGACATGTAGCTACTAAGTATGAAGGACGAAACTGGTAATTGGAATTAGATGCAATAGTCTATAGTGCGATAATAGGCACAAAAGAACTGAAGCCTGTATCGAAATGAACGGCCACCATTTTCAAAAATGTGTTTAAATATCCATATTATGATTATTTTTCATTTTAACTTCATTCTCTTATCGTACGCTAATGTGCTGTAGACAGTATAATATACACTGCATAATGAATACGTTCGCATGGATAACTCAGTTTGTATGTAAAAACACTTACTGGTAATACTGTACTGTATTTTGATTAAACAAAACCTAGTGAAAATTTTCACACTCAAAATCGCGATATTTTCTACTTTACGTAAATGGATGAACTAATTTTCATCCCTCCTGTACCTAGTAAAGTGATCTGTTTGTATTTTACGCCAGTATCATCGAACTCCAGTCGTGGAAGGAGGTAGCAAACGGTGTTTCCGGGTCTCAATCATTAATCCAAAGGTATAGCCAGGTTAATATTAAAAATGTTAGTAAAAATAAAATGATGTCCCTGTATATGCTTTTAAAATGATTACTAGTCTGTGTAGCTCTGATGAATTGTGTATATATGCCTACTGTAAATTGAATGGTAGTCTGTATAGCTCAATTGATGAATTGTATATGCTGTAAATTGTATAGTAGTCTGTATAGCTCAACTGATGAATTGTTTATGAATTAATCTACTTGATATTAATTGCTCAAATTTGTATAGCTTAATGAAAGTATGCTACTTTGTATTGTATATATTTGTATAGTTTTGGCCGATGAATTGTATATGCTTTAAATTGAATTGTAATCTATATAGCTCTATTAATAAATGGTTTGTGTTTGTAATATGAAGTAGTTTGCATGATATGTGTTATCAATTTCTGTATATCACAACTGGTTGAATTGTTTATGCCTGAAATTTAATTAACTTACTTGTTATGTATTATACATATAGCTCAACTGATAACTGATCGTTTGCGTTTGTAAATTTAATAATCTGATTGGCTATGTATTGTATACTTTTAGTAGAGCCATCGATGTAGCTCAGTCGGCAGACTCGGTGGGCTGCTGATCCGGAGCTGCGTTCGGGCTTGGGTTGGATCCCCCTTTGGTCTTTGGTTTCTTCCGAGGTTTTCCACAGCCGTGGGACTGAAGCCGGATGGTCTATGGCGAGTCCTTGGCATCAACCCCTTTGATTAGATTACCCCCCTTTGATTTGATTACCTGGTTGGGTTTTTCCGGGGTTTTCCCCAAACCAAAAGGCAAATGCCGGGTAATATTTTGGCGAATCCTTGGACCTCACCTCATCTCACTACATCTCGCCAAAATATTGTAAAATATTGTAAAAAATATAGCAAAATATTGTAAAAAATTGCACAAAATTGTAAATATGGTAGAAAATTACTAAATTGTAAAACTATAAAAATTTGTAAAAATTGTAATTGTAATATTGTAAACTTTTGACTTGTTCCACATCTTAAAGATTCATTGCTCATGTAAGATCTATGGAATAAAATAAATGAATGAATGAAAAAAAATTGCTCCTTCCATTCTACTTGAAACTTTCGTTTTTGTAGAGGTATATGGTTTCGAGAGAGACATTGCGACGATACGCTACTCGCAGGTCAGATACAAATACAAATGGAACGGAGTTTGACTCCAGTGAGTGAGGGGGTAGGGGTTGGAGGAGGTAGGCAGCAAGGTAAATGCATAGCTATCTTTGCGAGCCACAATGTGCTCGCGAGTCACATTTTCGCCACGGCCGGTCTAATACTATATTCGAGTAATACCACCTTGTTGTACAGTAATTTACACAGCACTTCTCTAATAAACAACGCATATGAATGATGCAGCTACCAGACTTGTATGGAAGCTACTAGCATCCAACCATGGGATAATGAGATATTTAATATATGTCTATCTATTAACAGGAAAGTAGGCGTGGAAGTTACACATAGAACGTGCCATTACAGTCATAATTTTCTCACGTTAAACAGAGGTACATTCACGTACATAAACTTCTTTCCTTTTTTTATTCTGGGGTCATTTTCAAATGTAGGCAGTTTAGGATGGCGTGTACGACAAGATGACCAGGTTGTAGAAGAGAATGCCAACAGGTGTGTGAGAGGGGTCGAAGGGAAAATAGTTGCAGTAGGAGCCTACTCTAGAGAGAGAGAGAGGACGGGACACCGCATTCCAAACTTGACCCGATCTCGGAAGACCTCACCCACACAGAACCAGCCTCGGGCAGCGAGTTCTTTCAATTCCGATGCTAATGTGATGCTGCTCGTGGTGTAGGTCGCGTCATTGACGATCCGCAGATTAATTGCTGACAAGCTGCCCATTGGCTCAGTTTGAATGATTTTATTATTTTCAGTCTATTGGCTGCTGAACACTGCTCCAAAATTTCAACTATTCCAACCATGGAGGGTAAGCAGAATGTGTGTAACAATTCCAAACACAACTTTTGTGACTTAAAAATTGTAGCAAACATCACTGTATATTGGTAAAGACATAGGCTTGTAAGTTTTTTTAGAATGAGTGGTAAGCTGATATAAAGGAAAAGATACGTAAATTTGGATCAGAAAGAGTTTAAATTAATATTGATCTGTTAATATTAATGACTTATGTATTTATTAGCCACTTAATATCTCTTAGATAAATCATTGAAACATATATATTTTGTGCGAGATCGTGCGTATTTGCTTGTTTTTCGCACAGAACCAATGCGCGGTAAGTGTGAAATACCACATTCAGTATTCCCAACGTAACACACATAACAATTTCCCTCTTCTTACCGCTTAAGCGCGACATTCATTTTACTGCTTTAGGCTTTTAACATATTATTTTTAGAGACGTTTAACATAGTAATAATTATAAATTGGAAACTTACCACTGCAATTTCACCTAAATTGCAATGTTAATTATTGTTTTAAATATTTGCAAAAATTAAGTAAAGTCTACTACTCCACGAAAATTATTGCATTCCTGATACAAGTAACATTAAGGAATCCGTGAAAAAATCAACAAGATTCCAGATGCCGATGTTATTACTGCAATGTGTTATATAAATAATATTGTTAAAATATTAAAATGAAAAATAAATCATTACATAACCTTACCGTTTGTTTTAAGTTCGCATTTATAGACTGCGGGAAAAAAAAGACAGACGTATATCACGGCCTGCTAGAGTATAGTAAACACAGAAAACATTTTATAGCAACAATGTTGAAGAAAGCTATTTTGGTTTTCCGAAGTTGCAGTCATTAAACAAAAACCAACATGGAGATTTCATTGCAACTAATTAGAAATTCGTCTTTCAGGTATGTAATAAACGATCTTCGCACAAAATAATGTACGATACACGAGCGGTATGTTTGTTTTCAACTACGTTTCGCTTTTTCAATCTTTTCCTCGAACATGAAAACGTCAACATACCGCTCTTGTAACGTATATTACTATTACAGATTCAAGATTTTATGAATGAAGAAAAGCCCAATGTATTGCTAAAAAACTATTAACGATTAATTGCAACAGCATGGCAACATAGTACGACACGTAAGATTTTATCAAATTTTATCAATTATCTATTGTTGATTTTTATAATAAATGTTATTTAAATATAAAATGGATTGATATTATATCACCATTCCACTCATAACTCCCCGGTAATTAATTACAAATTCAACAATTGAGTCTTTTTCACCATGTTTATTAATTTGCTGATATTCTTATGTCTGCTAATGACTTAATGCAGGATATAATATGTAACATTTTCGTCAATTTTAATTATTTTATATGTGTTTTGTAACATGAGTTATATATACCAGAAATCATATCGACATTTTCCAAATTTACATTTCCTGGAAATCTTTTTCAAAACCTTTTTAATTAATAAGACATAACTACATAAAATTCATGAAAGTCCATTTTATCATGCATAATACTAGCCTATGTACCATTTTAATTTGTTCAAGGTTTATATTCCGTGTTTCTTAACAATATCTGATGATACCGAAAAGACGAAAACGTTAATATTCCATATACAATGTTATAGCAAATAAACATTTGCAAAATAGATAAATCTTATAGATTGAACTTGAAACTTTTATTATATTGAACTAGATTTATCTGAAAACAAAATGTGAGAAGCTTATTTCAAAATCACAAAGCCACAACTGTCTGTTGGTAGTGCATATTGATTTTATAAACTAATATTACTGTATATCTAGGGTAGCCACAATACCCCACTTGAGATTGCGAGGGTTATATCCAGAAAAAACTTCAGAAATCCATCCAAATTTTCATTTCATCAAGAACTGACTTTACCCCATGTCTTTTAACAATGAACGATTTTATTCATCTTGAAACACATTGCATATATTTATATTTGTTTATATAATATGCATGAGGACTGTACTGACAGTATGGGTCGACCTACCATTAGATAAGAATAAAATAAAACAGTGTTCATTATACCTAAACCTTATTTTAAAGGAATGTTTATTTCTTTACTAGCCGTAACCGTGCGGTCCGCTGCACCTGTTAGAAATAAATATAAAGTAATTACATAATAAAAATAGGACGTTTGATCCAGGGAACAACTTTTACAACAGCGCAAGATAATCTGTTTCGCTCATTACCCCTTTTTTTTTTTGCATTGCATTTATTGCATATATATTTTATGTATTTTAACACGATTCAATTGAGCATAGTTAAAATTTGAATTATAAAATAATGGATTGCTAAGCTAACGTACTATTACTGCATACTAAATCAATACACTCCCGTTGTTCGTTAATTCTCTGAGATTAAAATGAGTGTACATAAATATTATTTTAAGAAATACAGAAAATGAATGTACAAAATAGCCTATCAAATTTTCTGTGCATAAGAAGCTATTTTAATCGTACCTGTCCTCGATTTACTCAGACGTTACTGTAATAACATTATAGCATTACGTCCATCTAGAGAAACTACACTTTCCAATGGTGAAATAATAATTAATTATACAAATCGGTTAATTTAGCTTCTGATATTACTTCATACAAACACAGAAACATTCTCTGTAGGCTACGTTTAATAGCTTTCGACTGTTGATGCCCAAGGCCCCTATTTCGATTGTTGTTGTCCAAGGCCCTTATAGACGAAGTCATTTGTTCTTAATTCATTGCACCGTCTTAGATGGCGTTATTTTAATTTTAAAACTCATTTATCTCATTAAATATCAATCCTATCAAAATTTTGTAAGAATAAAACTTATCGTAAATCATTTTTAAAGAAACTTTTGTTATGTAACATTTTTCACAAAAAGCAATAATAAGCTAGATATTTCGATTTATTTCATTCAGGCCCCCTTATAACCCCCCTTTTAAATAAAGTATTTTGAATGCCATATAGCCTAAAATCTAAGTTACAACGAACTTAATTTATATTCCAATTTTCATATAAATCGGTTCAGCCATTATCGCGTGAAAAGGTAACAAACACACAGACATACAAACAAAAATTTCAAAAATGCGATTTTCGGTTTCAGGGTGGTTAATTATATATGTTAGGATCAATTATTTTTGGAAAATCGAAAATTACCAGAAAAATTTCGGCTACAGATTTATTATTAGTATAGATGTAAGCTCCAAAACAAAAGACGTAAAGATAACCAATTCTTTACCGCTGATATTGCAAGATCGTGAAATATTCAGTCAGAAAGTCACGAACATATGGGTCAAATTTTTATATTATAGAATGTTAATTGTTGCACCCAAACTCAATTGCGATACACCACAAGTCCGTTATAAATACTGTTACACTTGAAATAAATAGCGGTTGGAATAATAAATTATAGTTGCAATGATCATTTGTCTGGATTAACATGCGACAGACAGACTTACTTGAACTAAATGTTTCACACGTCCTGTTCCTCGATGTAGCAGTGACATTAGCAATTTAATGAGGGCGTAATTATTTAGAATTAGACGACTTGTGAAACCGGTCCAAAATGCAAAAACCGAGTCACACAACAAGTCGATGTAAGGAATTTGAGATTCTCTTTAAGTTCTTAACGTTTCCCATTGGATTCTGTCGTAATATTCATTAGTTCATTGCTATTTTACATTGAATATTAATAATCAATTAAAGATATGACAAATAAATCAAGACGAGAAATATTAAAGTTAATTTCGTGTTATCTGTGTAAAAGGAATCGAAATTGAATACATAATCAAAATTCTCATTCTATATGTGTTCACCTGTCGGATAAAGTTGCCATTAAATGCTTAAAAACAATGGACTAAAACGCTACTATATAGACCCTATTGATTACAGGCCGGTTTTATGTAATTACATAATCTGTTCGTATATACGTAGCTATAAGTAAAGCTAAAATGTTGGTGAATAAAAACCAAAGGGGTTATTATTCCGAAGTACATAATAAATATTTTGACATATATTACATATTTTACATATTTTGAAGGCTATTGCATATTTTGAAAAAATATACTTTTTTCACCAATTTTCCCTCGAATTAACTCATAAGTTATAAGTTTCAAAATTGTTTATAAAGCTTCTCCCTTCATCTCTAATGCATAAAAATAAGTTAATAATTGAAAATAATAATGCCGTATTCTGCCAAAAAAATGGACATCCCTTTGTCATGTTAACATTTTGTTTATCCCTTAAGAAGTAACGGTAAAGTAGGAACAAATACCATTGCGAAAGATGGGTCATTGTACTGCTACTGCGGTGAAGGACAGAGTGAAAATTATCCTGTTGGTATAACCGTTTGGCACAAACACCCCCCAAATCAGTTACTCTGAAATAAAATAGTAGTTCTTTCAGTTTTCTTGAGAAGTTTTTTTCTGACATGAGGTGATACACCTTACTAGTCTACTACTATGGCGCCAGTCACATCCAAGTTAAAAGATTGGATTTCGGTTGTCGATGTCTTTACTAGTGACGACAAAATCGTGCTGTGCAAAGTGTGTGACAAACGCATTTAAAAACTGAACTTCATGTCACAAATAAAAAACGTGCTCCGTCGGAAAAACAAGTTCTTCTTACACAACAGTACTGGAACCTTCTTCGTCTTCTACCAGTGAATTTAATGAAGATTTGTGCATGGCAATGGTTGCTGCAAACATACCGTGGTATAAGCTTGGAGTTCCAAAGTTTCAAGCATTCCTACGGAAATACTGCAACTTCAATATTCCGGATGAATCAACACCCCGGAAAAATTATTTGAACTTCTGCTTCACTGACACAATGGAAACAATTACAGCTTAACTTGGTTTGGGAAGAACAGTTTTCAGAACATGGGAGGAGTAATAGTAGAAGGAAGAAAAATAAAGTGCATAAAATTTGCTGATATGGCGTTGTTAGCAGAAGACGTGACGATACTAAGGGATATGCTACTGGAGCTAAATGACAGCTGTGAGCAGTATTAGATGAAGATAAATGCAAACAAGACGACGACCATGGTCACAGGAAGAAAAGTAAAGAAGGTAAATCTGTGAATTCTAAATGAGGCAGTAGAGCAAGTGGACAGCTTCAAATACTTGGGATGTACTATAAGCAGTAACATGAGCTGCTGCCAGGAACTCAAAAGGAGAATAGCAATGGCAAAGGGAGCTTTTAATAGAAAAAGGAGCATCTTCTGCGGACCTATGGAAAAAGAACTAAGGAACATACTAATAAAGTGCTTTATGTGTAGTGTAGCATTGTATGGAGCAAAAACATTGACATTACAACGAAGTGAAGAGAAGCGAATAGAAGCATTTGAAATATGGGTGAATTTTTATTACTGTACTGCCAGTATAGGAAATTAAAAACAAACACAGAAAATAAATTAGTTTTGTAGTGTGGAGTAGTAGAAACTCGATGTGATCACTGGGAGAGCTGTGGTCACACCCAACTCGCCCTAAATAGCTTCCTTACTTATATAGGGAAATCGTCGTACTTGAAGGAAGAAGGCGGCCATATTCCGTCGTTGTGACGTTGAGGTGGAGTGGGAGAATGATTGCAGTGTCGCCAACTGTGGTAGCCATTCATATTATATTACACACCTAACAAACCTAATCTAACCTAACGCAACCTAACCTAACCTAACGTGCTACACACCTATTGTAACATTCCTAACGTTTAGCACACCTGTTGTAACATTCCTCACAGTTTCATTTCGTTTGCCGATATTGGCATCCCTGCTACGCCTCTGCTGGAACTCAAGAGTCATCTAGTGGAAGTGAAGGGAAACTGCTATTCTGTTAATAACATTTCCGAAGTTGTTTCTGTGTTATCTGCAAGAATTATTGTGTCATTGTAGTGATAATTACATTTATATTGTACAATAAAAATTGAAATGTGTCGTGGCTGAGATAAAAGTGTTCTAAATTGATTTCTAATGCCACAATCCCAGTGATAAACGTGTGAATATTCGTTAGGAGTCCGTTGGAAGTGGCAGTAGAGTAATAAAAATTGACCGAAATATGGCTATGGAGAAGAATGGAACGTGTGAAACGTTAAAAAGTAAAGGTGATAGTGCATCTCCCTGCTTTAGCCCGCAGTGAATTGGAAAAGGATCAGATAGAAACTTACCTATACGGACTCTGCTGTATGTTTCACTGAGACACATTTTAATTAATCGAACTATTTTCTTGGGAATACCAAATTCAATAAGAATATCATATAATACTTCCCTCTTAACCGAGTCATATGCCTTTTTGAAATCTATGAATAACTGATGTACTGTACCCTTATACTCCCATTTTTTCTCCATTATCTGTCAAGAAGACACAGGTATAAAATGGATTCATATTCTATATAACTCCAATCTAGTAGTATAGTTCTTCCAATATTATTTCTCATCCTTAACTGCGTAGTTATATTTTGACACAATTTCTAACCCTGCTACAATAGGTAGGCTATTCATTTTAATGTAGAAACATAGCCTATCTGTCAAGGCGATAATACTTCTAAGCGCCTCACAATATAGTTATTCCAAGAACGCAATCTACCAGTGATAAATCAATGGATGCACGTACATTTGTTAACACTAATTACTTCCTTTCAGCGAATAGAATATAGGCCTAGGTACGCTTATACTACCTATTTTTAAATCCTTCAAGCTTGGTTGAAGTTTCAGTGAAATACGTCGTTTCCAGGTCGCGATTTCGCCATTATGAGTAATGTGACGTGGAAAGATCTAGGACACTGATTTCTTCGAAATTTGGAGATATCGAGCCAAGTAGAGTGCTTTACGGTGTATGTAGGCCTACGTACTGCGTATTTAAGTTAGTAATGTGATATTTATAGAATTAATAACCTTCCTGAATTCATTAAAGCTATAACAATTATGTAGGCTATGCTCATGACATTACATTCTTATATTCTAGCTCTGCTCTGAATGAATTACATGCTCTAATCAACGATATCCTATCTCAGATCGCTTTATGGTTTGAATCTAATGGGTTTTTGCTTAATCAAGAAAAGACTATCAACGTAACTTTTAACCTAAATCATCTAATAAAAAAGGACAACATACAAAACTATACCAAATTTCTAGGACTTTTTATAGACTCCAGTTTAACATGAGAAAACATATCGATTATATAAGCACAAAGTTATCAAGAGTTATATATTTATTAAAGAAATTAGTGACTTAGGTTTCTAAAAATTATTTAAAATGTGAATACTTTTCGTTCTTTCAGTCGATACTTCGGTATGCCTTAATTATCTGGGGAAATGGTAGCAAAATTTGGAGTGTCTTGATTTTGCAAAAGAAAGTCATTTGAATTCTATGTCAATCAAACTATCTTGAAGATTGTCGACCTCTTTTCAAACAATCACAGATATTAACTGTCATAAATTTATATATATACGACCTAGTCCTTTACACTCGACAAAATATAGACAATATTACTTATTAATAGTCAATATACATGATCATGAAATTAGAAATAGTGGAAGAATTAATACTCCATACTGTAGATTACATAAAACTAGTACAAATTTTTCTGTCATGGGGATGAAATTATATAATAAGCTTCCCAGTCAATATTATAAGTTACCAACCAATAGTTTCAAAACCAAATTTTATAATTGGCTTTTAATTAATCCCTTCTTCTTTGTAGATGAGTTTCTTAACATTAATTCATATGAAATTGTTTTTAATAAATAAAGTTATTTACATTTAGTTATAAATAATAGGTACATTAAGAGTGAAGTGTTTTCATTAATTTTTTTAGAGTTTCAAAATGTTTTGTGTTTTCATTCTAATTAAACTTTACTGTTTTCAATTATATGTGTATTTTCAAATATATGGATTTTTTTCCTTCTGTATTTGTGACAGAGCCTATCAGTATATTATGTTTAATGGCTTCATAAATTGATTTACAATTCTGTACGTAAGTAAATCTTTAGACATTTCTTTGACCCCCATTTTCAAATCTTTCATTTTATAATATAAAAACGTGTGTTGCAGATTAAAATGAATACAAACAACTTGTCATCGGATTGCAATTTATTCCATTAGACTGATTACGGGCAAAAAACACATCCCTTCTGTTCAACAACCCGTGTATGATGATTAGACTCGCATGATGTTGTAAGTAATTTCATACCTTCACACGGCATTTCAAAATAATCTCTGTTTCACCTACCATAGATATATGTTTGTTTTTTCAGATACGAGAGCATTGGACATTTAACGAGAATTCCACTCGCTCCATGAAATTAGTTATACACGCTCTTATGACTCCACATTTAATAATAGGCCTATAAGGTTTTAGTTCTGTATATTTGTAGTATTTGTACTGATTTTATTGTGATCATCACCTTATTGGCAACAATAAATTTGAGATATCCATACAAGGGGATATATAACTATGTAAATTCACATTGTTTTAAATTAAATTTGTTTTTAACATTTTGACAGGACATTTAATGTTGGTATGGATAATATTGTCACCATGTCATATTTTATTCTAGTCATGGCATTATCAAATGTAAAACTTGTTTGTAATTGGTTTTAGATGATACTTATATCTTGTACCTGAAGATACCCACTAGGGGCGAAAACGTTAGTATCAAGATTAAATAGGATGTAATACATCAATAGTTTTCCTTCATATGTTTTTCATTCATATGTAATTCATTGCTTAAGCCATATTGACGGAATAAATAACCAATCATATGTTGATATATGTTATTCATAAATTGAATTAATTGCATGACATAACGAATATACTTAATTACGGTAACGACATACCAAAGACAAATTTCGAGGGTTCTCTTGATTACAGCCTATACCACTAACAAAAATAAATACCTATAACTGAATGATATAATGTTATAGAAGTTTAAATTGTTCACATAACCTAATAATGCTTCCTTCGTAACAGCAAGCCACCACATCTCAAACGACAATGCAACGCTAGTACAGACGTTGCAATACAAAACTATAATGTTCTATTAACGTTTCACATTATTATTTTTGATATCACTGATAAACGCGCTTAATGAATACTTTTAAATCACAATACTACACCATCATAATGCAGGCTTCCATGTTTTCTGTGTTCACCAAAAGCATACCTTGTGTGACATCATACAAGGTGACCTGTCAACGAAATCAGGTCGGATTTCACGACGGCCGCGGTAAACATCGTAGGTATAGGCCTACAGTATATTGTCTATACATCGGTCTTCATACATAGGAAATAATTTATAAACTTCATGGTACAGGTGTTTGTAACCTCAAAAGTAAAACGCGAGTAACATTTTTAGTTCTCGGGTGAAGACATGTTTCTTTCAAGGTACAGTAGGTAGTAAAAACAATCCTTTACTTACTTTCATGCAGACAATAACTCTTAACTTGAAAATTGCATGCTCGTTTCTACTTACCTGAAACAAATGAAAGACAATAATTAACAAATGAATGCAATGACTCAGTGTTCTGGCTCCAAGAAACGTACCGGTACTGTATATTAATATCGCACAGAAGATCTCTGAGCTATGCTGTGAATGACGTATTTTAATGTAAATAAATTTTGAGAGAAGCGTTTCCTTAATCTGTTTAGAGTCCAGAGCTAAAAAAAAAAAGCTGCGAGAGTCCGTGTCCTAAATCATGACAAGTCAATTGAAGCTTTCTAAACTATTTAGCAAAATTAAGTGAATCGAAATAAACTAAACTAAGCTCAGCTGAAATGATCTGAACTAAACCCTATGGGCCATATTCATAGACATTCTTAGCGCGGGCTTCCGGTGGATGATCAGCGAACTAACGTTTTTCGTATTCATAAACAGTGTTAGCGATATGATATGATATTAATCCTGTACAAGTAATCAGTCGATAGCCGGGGCTAATTTAGCACGCTCGTAACGCGGGCTAGCGAAATGTCTATGCATAGCACCCTGTATTGTTTAATCTGAAATCAACTGAATCAAATTAAACTGAACTTAACTGAATCAAATTAAAATGATCTTAACTGAATCAAATTAAACTGAACTCAACTGAATCAAATTAAAATGATCTTAACTGAATCAAATTAAACTGAACTCAACTGAATCAAATTAAACTAAACTCAACTGACTCAAATTAAACTGAACTCAACTGAATCAAATTAAACTGAACTTAAATGAATCAAATTAATCTCAACTCAGCTGAATTAAACTGAACTGAATCAAATTAAACTGAACGTAACTGCATCAAATTAAACTAAACTCAACTAAATCAAATTAAACTGAACTTAACTGCATCAAATTAAACTGAACTTAACTGAATCAAATTAAACTAAACTCAAATAAATCAAATTAAACTGAACTTAACTGAATCAAATTAAACTGAACTTAACTGAATCAAATTAAATTTTACTCAACTGAACCAAATTAAATTGAACTCAACTAAATCAAATTAAACTGAACTTAATTGAACTATAAATGATTGGAATGACCTACCTACACCGGTATTTGAGGGCTGTCCTGTCTTAAGGAGATTTAAAAATAAAATAAAAAGTTGTGTATAAAGTGTAAAATAAAAAAAGAGACGTTACAGTACTTAAGCTGACATGTATTTACTTAGCCTGGCGAGTTATTCTCTCGGTTTGAATTGTAACTTATTTTAAAATAGCTTGTAAGAGGATCTTAGACTAAAAATGTTCAGTTTAATGTAGTTCTGTTTATAAGTATGAATAAGGGTGTAATTATTGTTTGTCTTATTTGAACTGTTGTATCAGTGAAGCGTGGTGAGTCAGTGAAGTTATGGTTTACAATGGCAGTGAATAGTTTCGTTCAGTGATAATTTATAGTGTGTTTAAAGTGTCAGTGAAATGTGTCATAGTGCCAGTACAGTGAGTGAGATGAGAGTGAAGTGCAAGATTGTTATCAGTATCAATGTGAAACTTATGTAGGGCCTATACATATGTAGGTTGTAATAGAAAATATTAATTAGGTTATTTTATGTATTATTAATGTAATTATTGTGTATTATTTGTATTGTGTATTTTAACTGTATTGTGTATTATTTTCATTGTGTGTAATTAAATTACCACTGCCACTGGGTGTCTGCCCACTTGCAATGTAAGTACGAGTAGGTACTCGTATATACAGTATATACAACTTGAACTCAATTCTATTGAGCACGAGTCAACTAAGCCAATCTATGTAAGTTAAGGTAAACCAAACTATTTTAAAAGATAAACTAAAATCCAGACGATAAAGTGAACTATAAACTTTACCAAATCGGTTGCTCTCATGGATTGCCAAGACCTACCAAGCGACTGCCGGCCTCAAGAAGTGAACGTTCATCTGACCAGTACAGAGGTAACGTGTGGTTAGTACAATGATCTCCCCAGCCATTAGGCCTATAAGTGGTTTGTGAAACAGACTTTCGTTACTCACGGTTGATCACTAATTTATCACAATGCTAGATGGGTACCGGTCCTGTACCAAAATAACAACTAAAATAAAGTAAAAATGAAAAATAAAGTAAATATGACGAATCTCACACTCAGTTCAGCATTTATTCAAAATCGCAATCTCTTCTGTTAATGACACAGTACTAACTAGAAAAATCATAATGATCTCCCACATGACGTCAAATTCATAGAATTCTTACAACAGACTTTTCATTGAGCAAGCAACCATATAGGCCTACAATAAATAACTTAATTTAATTTTCCAGCGTTCCTCTTCAAGATTCCTGCGAGTTTGTACGAGATAAATTTGCTGTATCTTGTCTTATTCGTATTGCTATAGAGAACTTTGTTAAGGCATAAGGCCTTCTTCCATAATCTTAGAATGTAATATAGTCCTTTGTCAGACAATGAACCTTTGACGCTATTCACGTTTATCTCTAGGTATGGGGATGAACGATTCGAGGCAAAGTCAATAACTTTGGGTTTTACGTCTGCTTTTAGTGCGAACGACATACGCCTAATTGTTTCATCTTAAGAATATTGACTTTCAAAACAATTTCCTCAATGCACGATTACTTACTTGGTAGGATTTCTCGAAATTAAATATTTAAAAAAATGTTTTATGAAAGGTTTGTATTGTCATCTTTGTCTCTACAGAGTGTTTCAGAAACACAGAGACATCATTTTATTTTTACTTCAATTTTTATTGTACCTGAGTTTTTGAATGTACTTCACTCCCACCCCTTCTACTAAAGAAGTTCCAACTCCACACAGAACCAAGACCGCAGATAGTAAGCAGTACTGAGTTACTGAGTATAGTACGTTCCAGAAATATGTTCGCGTTTTCCAGTGACGAAAGAACTTTTAATATTGAATCATACTTTCGCACAGGTACTGTCCGTTTGCCTACGTCGCATCCCGATTTCCTCCACCTGCTTCTGCACGCCCCTCTGTAAAAGCAGGGCTGTCTTAGCTCTTTTCTGAAAACATTAATTTCTGTTAGGAATTGGACGTTTACGTAATATTATACAACTGTTTAAAATAACTTAAATAAAAGGGCCTCGTTAAGTAATTAACTGTCACGTGATTTCCCTCCTTTCTACGATCCTGCGGCATAACCACTTGGACGGACAGTAGATAGCATGTCTGAGTAATTTTATATTTTCGGGTCGGGCAGAAGTGAAGATTGAATTTACAGTACATAAGGTACTCTTTTATAGAGTAGGTACAGAATTATTTCAACATGAGTTACTAGTACGAAGGACGAAACTGGTAATTGGAATTAGATGCAATAGTCTATAGTGCGATAATATGCACAAAAGAACTGAAGCTTGTAGGCTATCGAAATGAACGGCTGCCATTTTAAAAAAATGTGTTTAAATATCCATATTATGATTATTTTTCAATTGAACTTCATTCCATATAGTGTACGCTAATGTGCTGTAGACAGTAGGCCTATAATATACAGTGCATAATGAATACGTTTGCATGGATAGCTCAGTTCGTGAGTAAAAACACTTATTCTTAATACAGTACTGCATGTTGATTAAATAAAAACCTAATGAAAATTATCGAACTCAAAATCACGATATTTCCTAGTTTACGTAAATGGATGAAGTACTTTTCTTCCCTCCTATACCTATTAAAGTGATTTGTTTGTGTTTTACGCCAGTATCATCGAACTCCAGTCGTGGAAGGGTGTAGCGAACGGTGTTTCCGGTTCTCTAAAGGTATAGCCAGGTTAATATTAAAAATGCTAGTAAAAATAAAATGATGTCCCTGTACTTTGACAACCCACACACCAAAGCAAGAACAAAAGTTCATATAAACATATGTCCGAAAATCCTTAGTTTTTTTAGTTATTAATGAAAGAACATAATTAAACATCTGATAGATATTGACAGCTTGGTAGCAAGTGTTGCAACTTTAATCAATTCAGAAACTCATAACAAATGTTCAAAAAGTTCTCCTCTTGCTCCCACACACGCATGCGCTCCTTGGCAACACATAGCATCTAGGATACAATGGGTCCATCAGCAGACTTGTATCGATAACAACATTCGATTATCTAACAAAATGAATATTATTACCGGTTACAAACTTAAGTTGTTGGATTGTACCTGGAAACGCGCTGAACGTAAACTTTCATTGTTATGAGTTTCTAAATTTATTAAAGTTGCAACTCTTGCCACCAAGCTGACAATATCTAACAGATCTTTTATTATGTTCTTTCATTATTAACTAAAAAACTAAGCATTTTCGAACATATGTTTGTCAAAGTATTTCTGAAACACCCTGTATTTTCTTGCTTGCTTAGACCAGCCACGGCGAAAATGCGACTCACGAGCACATTGTGGCTCGCAGTGCTTTTCTCTCGCTTCCTACCTACAACCCCCACCCTCTTACTCACTGGAGTCAAACTCCGTTCTATTTGTATTTGTCTCGGACCTGCGAGTGGCGTATCGTCGCAATATCTCTCTCGAAACCATGTACCTCTATAAAAACGAAAGTTTCAAGTAGGATGGGAGGATGCATTCTTTTGCTTACAATATGATGAAAATATTAAATGTATGATTTGTTCACAAATATTACTAGGAAAACGGTTGTATAACATAAAACGGCATTGTAAGTTACTACATGTTACTGATGAAACATTAAAAGGTTAAATGTTATTATTATTATTATTATTATTATTATTATTATTATTATTATTATTATTATTATCATCATCATCATCATTATCATCATTATCATCTCTGTACGTCGATTCTTTTACAGCAGATGTACGAATAATGCGGTTAGATTTTCAATTTAAACTCACAGATTTACAATGTGACGTTAAATGAAAGCTAGATACAAGGACTTGACAGATATTGAACTTTTCAAATCTTTGGAAAAAAATAAATATTTGAAGCTTCGTTCTTTCGCTTGCTCTGTTGAAGCCATGTTCGCTGTAACTTACGTTTGTGAAAAATTATTTTCAACAATGAAAATAGTAAAAATCAAATTTAGATCACGACTGACAGACAAATACCTTCGTGATCAACTACGATTGGCAGTAAGTGACATAATTCCTGATTTTGAAACTTTGTCGCAGAGACATTCTGAAGACAGTTAATTTTAGGTTGTGATAATGTGTCCTATGTGTTCTTGTTCATATATTTCTTCGTTACACGCACTAAACATTAACTTCCCCTTCGGTTGTCCGCCTCCCTCCATAGGTGCTATTCACGTTGCAGCTTACACAGTGGCTCGGCGCACCATGGCCTTTTCGCCACGGCTGGCTTAGACAAATCCACCGAAAAAACGGTTGGCAATGCCAGTCAAACTTTTCGGATGAAGACGCATGTAGATATAATCCTCAAATAAATTGCAATCAATGTAAAAATTCCGAGCAGATCAATTTTGGCAACACTGTTTGCAGCATTATGCAAAGCGACGGACTTCCGCCCTGCTTCATTTAAAAGTTGCAGACTTATTATTCACATGAATGCTTGCAGTTTTTAATGTTTTTGTGTGAGAAACATGCCTCCAAGATTTGTCAAAGTATTTCTGAAACACCCTGTATTTTCTTGGTTGCTTAGACAAATCCACCGAAAAAACGGTTGGCAATGCCAGTCAAACTTTTCGGATGAAGACGCATGTAGATATAAATCTCCTCAAATAAATTGCAATCAATGTAAAAATTCAGAGCAGATCAATTTTGGCAACACTGTGTGCAGCATTATGCAAAGCGACGGACTTTTGCCTTGCTTCATTAGTTAAAAGTTTGTTTCGAGGAATTACGAAGTACCATTATTGTTTTGTGGGAGTTCATGACGCAATCGATAAGGAATTTTCGCAGCTTAAATCGGAAATCGGGTCTCTATGTAGTAAGTTTTTCTATTTCCCACGCCGGGACTCTCTCCCTTCAGCCACAGCTTCCCACGCGAGAGGCATCGAACGTTCTCACACACATCTACAGTAACGGACACAGTTACCAACTAGTCGACCAACAGACTAGCATAGAATATCGATTTTAGACTTGGCGTTAGTGTATATAAAAAACAATAGGCCCTACTTCATTTATTCGACAGAAGGCAAAACTTCGTAAAATGTAATAATCGAAAAAGATACTCCAATTGGTACCAAGTTTCTTTTTTTGCTTGTTTGTATTTATTTATTTACTCATTTATATACTTATTTATTGAATTTACAAGTTAATAGAACCCTATTTTACCCAAAGGTATATTAGGGCTGTAATTAAATCATACATATTATAGCCCTGTACAAATAGTTACATAAAATATATACATAATTATGACATATAATACACATATTACATTAAATGTGTATGACAAGGAAAATCATATTATTTTATATTATATAATACAAAGATATAAGATAAAATAGATATAATATATAGAAATAGATACACAATATATGAAATGCAGACATATTACATACAGAGCTTTCCCAGGACATATCACACACAAACTTGTCACTTAAAATAATAATAATAATAATAATAATAATAATAATAATAATAATAATAATAAGTAAGCATTTCGTAGAAATATATTACCTTTAAGGACGTATATGACATAAAAATGACATGAAAGAGACATGACATACTAGTGCATGTTCAACACATAAGACATAGATATATTATATACAATACACAGAAAAGACAAATAAAAAGGAAAATTACATAAAAACATATATGATATGAAACAGTGATATTATAGCTATTATTATTGTGACTATTACTATTATTATTAATAGTATATATATATGTTTATTTAAATTTTTACTTATTTACTTATTTGTTAACCTATTTACTCATTTATTTACTTATTCATTCATTTACTTATTTATTTACTTGTTTATTTATTTATTTACTTGTTTTCTTATTTATTAATTAAATTATTTACTTATTTATTTAGTTATTCAATTATTTATTTATTTACTTGTTTACTTATTTACTTGTTTATTTGGTTTATTTATTTACTTGTTTATTTATTTATTTACTTATTTATTTTCATTTTTATTTACTTATTTATTTATTTGTTTAATTATATTAATTAATTAATTTATTTAATTATTTATTTATTTACTCATTTATTTACTTTTCATTTATTTATTTACTTATTTGTTTATTTGCTTGCTTTATTTGCTTTTTTTGTTTACTTTCCTTTGCTTGCAAGGATAACATATCATTGAGTCCGTACCAAAGTCTACATAGCTCAGTTTGTGTGTGTTGCTCTGACGTTGCGGTGCTCAGATTCTGTTGTGTGCAAAAGATCTGACGTAACAATTCAAATAAAGTACCTACACGTAACCGCAAGACATTCCTGTATTTCTACCCTTAATTTCTACGTAACAGTTACACTTCGGACATAGGTATAGCAGGTTAAATCGATGTAGGTTAACCCAAACTACATTATCCTGAAATATTTCACATTCTTCCTGAGACATTCTGTAGCTATAGATCTGAAACGTTGAGATGTTAATGCCAGCCAGTGACGTACGCAGAATTTTGTCAAGGGGAAGGTGTTCATTATTAAAATTGTTTATAATTTACATTATCGGTATTTTAAATTTTGTTTATTATTATTATTATTATTATTATTATTAGTATTATTATTATTATTATTATTATTATTATTATTATTATTATGCTACGGTATATTTATTGATATTATTATATATTTACATTAAAAATATGAACTGTCAAATGCACAAAACGTTAAACAAACGTTTCACAATAAAGTCAGAACTCAAACTAACGAACGGGAGAATACCGTTCTTAAAATGAGTTTAAAATCGACAATGCACAATATTTAATATTTACCTTGCAGAACTGTGAAGACAGCCTTTTCAATATGTTTCACAAGTTAAATTTCATATTGTATCGGCTTTATTTTATTACAAGGTTGTTACTGGGCGGTTGGTCTCTCTATAATAAAGATAGGTAACATTGTTATAATTCGAACGTGCCCTAGCACCAAGCGCAGGGATTATATTAAAGGGGGAGTACGAGGACTATGCCTTATGTCAGCCGTGACGAAAATGTGACTCGAGAGCACATTGTGGCTCGCAATGATAGCTATGCATTTCTCTTGCTTCCTACCTCCCCCAACCCCCACCCTCTCACTCACTGCAGTCAAACTCCGTTCCATTTGTATTTGTCTCTGACCTGCGAGTGGCGTATCGTCGCAATGTATCTCTCGAAACCATGTACCTCTACAAAAACGAAAGTTTCAAGTAGGATGGGAGGACGCATTTCTTTGCTGCCAATATGATGAAAATATTAAATGTAAGATTTGTTGACAAGTATTACGAGGAAAACGGTTGCATAACATGCAACGGCATTATACTACATGTTATTCATTAAACATTAAAAGGTTAAGTGTTATTATTATTATTATTATTATTATTATTATTATTATTATTATTAGCCGAAGCTTCGTTCTTTCATTTGCTCTGTTGAAGCCATTTTCGCTACAACTTACGTTTGAGAAAAATTATTTTCGAGATTGGAAATAGTAAAAACCAAATTTAGATCACGATTGACAGACAAATACATTCTTGATCAACTACGACTGGCAGTAAGTGACATAATTCCTGATTTTGAAACTTTGTCGCAGAGACATTCTGAAGACAGTTAATTTTAGGTTGTGATAATGTGTCCTATGTTTTCTTATTCATTTCTTTCTTCGTTACACGTACTAAACATTAGTTTGTTACCTTATACTGTTTAAAATTATATTTAAGTGATTGACATAAGGAAAATGAAAATCCGTTAATAAGTCAGACAGTTGCTTCACTTCCCCTTCGGGTGTCCGCCACCCTCCATAGGTGCTATGCACGTTGCAAGTTACACAGTGGCTCGGCGCACGATCACATTTTCGCCACGGCTGCCTTATGTCGATATAGATTTTGTTACTCTGACATTGAAAACTTAGGGAAGAGAAAACGACTTGGGTAAAAAATACTCAAATATAAATATGTCATTTTTTAAGTTCAAGGAGGAGAGATTTAAACCTTGTAACCCTGTAACCCCTCCCCCTTTGCTTACACACCTGATACCAGCACAGGGATTCTCAAGAGTTTTATTTTTGATAAGTAGGAACCCCATTTTTATGTAATTACATATTATATTCCTTTCAACCTAACCGTATGTAAATAACTAATTTTTGTGAATCTTGTAATTACCATTAATATATTAAAATTTGATACTACATATTTTTACATACTTACCCCACATTACATATTATGGCTTGGTATTACATAAATCTACATATTTAGGGGTTTTATTCATTTTTACTCCTCTGAAAGGGGGAAAAAAAAAAACTTCTGCTGGGGAATTTGAAATACACAGATTTAAAAAGCCTTTTTAAATCTGTGTATTTCAAATTCTAAACTTCCCCAGCAGAATTTTTCCCCCCCCTTTCAGAGAAGTAAAAATGAATAAAAGCCTTTTTAGGTGTGACAAGTACCACTACTGCTTGATCTCTTTATTTTAAATTTAGTAGACCTATACGGAAATGGGATTTTTCGACCAATTAGAAAGTATGGTTCTCGGCTGGAATAATCCTACTCTTCTGAATGAGACAGGAATGTCAGTTTTCAAACAACACTTTGTAAATGTCTATAGTTTGAGGTTTTAGTAGGTACTTTGTTTCTTACAGGAAGCAGCTAAAATGCATGTGTCCCACATCTCCTCTTATTTTCTCCTAATCCAGTAAAGCGAAACAGTGCTTGCAGTACTGTTGTGTCATTTATTTCATTCAGTTCTCTAGTTTTTGTGATTACAGTATAAAGTGCAAGTGAGTTTATCTACTATTTTTAACTAACTAAAATGGCCTTGTATCTTCAACCCTAACGGCAAAAATAAAATCATGGATTGCGATGGACGACGCTTCCAGTACATGGAAAAATAGTAATGTGTCAAGTGTGCGGTAAAAAAATCGGGTGCTCTATGAAATCATAACTGGAGAGTCTTACCTATCCTATACCTGCCAGATATTGATATTAAATATTGACATGATTTTACATATTTTGGTACATATTCAGCTTATTTTTCTTACATAAATATGTACATATTTCACACCTTGATATTACATAAAAATCCGGTCCCTATTGATAAGTACAGGGACATAATTATATTTTTACTAACATTTTTAATATTAACCTGGCTATAAGTTATCTTTAGAGAACCGGAAACACAGTTTGCTATCCCCTTCCGCGACTGTAGTTCGATGATACTGGCGTAAAAACACAAACAGATCACTCTACTAGGTATAGGAGGGAAGAAAAGTAGTTCATCCATTTACGTAAACTAGGAAATATCGCGATTTTTGAGTTCGATAACTTTCATTAGGTTTTTGTTTAATCAAAATACAGTACAGTATTAACAATAAGTGTTTTTACTCACGAACTGCGTTATCCATGCGAACGTATTCATTATGCAGTGTGTATTATACTGAGTACAGCACATTAGCTTACAATATAAAGAGAATGAAGTTAAATTAAAAAATAATCATAATATGAATATTTAAACACATTTTTGAAAATGGTGGCCGTTCATTTCGATACAGGCTTCAGTTCTTTTGTTCATATTATCGCACTATAGACTATTGCATTTAATTCCAATTGCCAGTTTCGTCCTTCGTACTAGTAACTCATGTTGAAATAATTCTGTACCTACTCTATAAAAGAGTACCTTACGTACTGTAAATTCAATCTTTACTTCTGCCCAACCCGCACAGATAAAATTACTCAGACATGCTATCTACTGTCCGTCCAAGTGATTATGCCGCACGATCTAGAAAGAGGGAAAATCACGTGACAGTTATTTAAGTTATTTTAAACAGCTGTATAATATTACGTAAACGTCCAATTCCTAACAGAAATTAATGTTTTCAGAAAAGAGCTAAGACAGCCCAGCTTTTACAGAGGGGAGAGCAGTAGCAGGTGGGGGAAATCGGGATGCGACAACGTAGGCGAACGGATGACAGTACCTGTGCGAAAATATGATTCAATAATTGAAGCTCTTTCGTCACTGGAAAACGCGAACATATTTCTGGAATATACTATACTCACTAAATCAGTGCTGTTTACTATATGCTGCCTTGGTTCTGTGTGGAGGACAGTTGGAACTTCATTAGTAGAAGGGGTGGGAGTGAAATACATTCAAAAACTCAGGTACAATAAAAATTGAAGTAAAAATAAAATAATGTCCCTGTATAAAAGTTTTCAAACCTTTCCTTACTGACACTTTCTACAACGCCAAGTGTTAATCTGTTCGCATTGTTTGGAATCGAGCCCGCACCTTTCTTGTCCGTAGTTAGTGAGAAGAGAAACTGCACACAATACTATGATGGAATTAAATTAGTTTTGAATAACTGACAGGGGTGACAGTGGTTTGCACATGAGCTGAGCTTGTGGATTGACAGGTGAAGTCTGTGAGTGCGTTAAGGCCAAAGGCGATCGTCTCCTTTGCATCCGATCAAGTCGCACATGTTGGGCTCATAAATATACAAATGAGCCCGGGGAACTCATGAGCGCGCTCCTTCATGCGGGACCAGGTGCGAGGCGTGGTTACTAGCTAGGATACTTCTCCTTAGCAGCTCCCGAATCCACGCCTCCGTTGTATTAATGACGTAGCCTCATTAAAGCTTGCAAAAAACACTCAAAGTTTTTGTTAGTGTTGAGTCAAAATCTGCACGAAGCTTGACAAATCGACGCTAAACAAATATATTGGTAGATGGAGCGGTTGAAGTGAAGTTGTCTCTGAATAGCCTACTACAACAATGAACGCATTTATGGATAATTCTTACTTACAAATGAAGAGTCCAATGCAAGAATGATGGATGTCATTTGGAATTTACATTTTGCAGGAGAAGCAATTGAAAGTTTGAAATGCTTAATGCTCAAAGCTTAACTGTGATTTTCCGATCATTACTGGACAATGACTATCAGTGTCAATGCCATATAACTCTCTATGTACATTCTATATGTCTTAAGCTATTCATTGACAGTCTTGGTTCATTTTCGACAAGAAAGTGACATCCATCATTCTTGCAGTGGACTCTTCAAATGTCTTTTAAGGATCCCGAAGGTTCATTTCCGCCCATTTATTGTAATTTCTATCATTATTAATGTTCTTGTAATGCTATTGCCATGTGCTGAACTGTTATTGGCCCCTGGCTGTTGTACAGCACATTAAATAAATAAATAAATAAATAAATAAATAAATAAATAAATAAATAATTACTTCACTGTTTTCTGTATTGATGTTATTTATATTTGTTATGTTCTATTTTATTTTATTGGGTTATTTTCCGACGCTGTATCAACATCTAGGTTATTTAGCGTCTGAATGATATGAAGGTGATAATGCCGGTGAAATGAGTCCGGGGTCCAGCACGGAAAGTTACCCAGCATTTGCTCGTATCGGGTTGAGGGAAAACCTCGGAAAAACCTCAACCAGGTAACTTGCCCCGACCGGGATTCGAACCCGGGCCACCTGGTTTCGCGGCCAGACGCTCTGACTGTTACTCCACAGGTGTGGACTATTTGTTATGTATTTTTGTACTGGTTAAGTGGAAGAGAAGGCCTTATGGCTTTAACTCTACCAGTACTGTATAAATAAATCAAATAAATAGCCTAAATGAACAATTAATTTAAATTGTGGGAAAGATGATCGTAGTTTCAATCTTTATCACTAGAATGCATTTTCAACAATCTCCGAAATCCCGAAGTCAAGTTTTAAATGACTAATAGTAATTTCAACTGCAGCACAAAATAGATGTGTTCCCTGACAGTATTTGTGCCACGCGACAAATAATGACGTCACGCCAATATTATCTATAAACAACTAACCTTTTCTCCGTACGCCCTGGGACAATATGCTCCGTATTAACCGCCATCCCATTGTTATATATTCCACTTTTTCTTTAAAGTCCATAATTTACTGTGACTATTTCGTTTATATGACGTCATTCTACTTTCGGCCAATGAAGTGTAATGAAATTTTGAATTCAAACCAATCACAGTGATAGCCTACATCGCGATAATTTCTTCAGCTCGATTTATCACTATTAATTTATCGCATGGTCCTTCTTTTGTGTAGCCAGTATCGCCAACTGTTTCTACGTAAATCGATGAGCATGAATTCATTGTACTAAATAAAGTGCGAAATCCTGCTTCCACATCTACATCTTCATCTAATTCCATGTCCATTGTGTCTAAAGAAAATGACACTCCTTCATAACAATTGTTCATTTAATTAATCTACTAATCAGGTTGTTTGTAATTATACTATAAAATGTTTAAATAAAATTATGATTTCAGCAGATAATGAAAACGTATTTCTGTCATAATAACAAGAGAAAAGCATCGTACATGTAATTAACGCTTTTAAACCTGTATTTCGCTTTTCTCAATTGGAATTACTGAATAAAATTCAATTTATTTATTGGAGTAATCGTTATTCATTTATTTCGACTTCACAACGTCTGAATAGGTTAAGTATTCATAAATATACTTACCGGCTTTTAAAGAACTCGGAGGTTCATTGCCGCCCTCACATAAGCCCGTCATTGGTCCCTATCCTGAGCAAGATCAATCCATTATCATCATATCCCATCTCCCTCTAATCCATTTTAATATTATCTTCCCATCTACATCTCGGCCTCCCTAAAGGTATTTTTCCCTCCGGCCTCCCAACTACCACTCTATATGCATTTCTGGATTCGCCCATACGTGCTACATGCCCTGCCCATCTCAAACGTCTGGATTTAATGTTCCTAATTATGTCAGGTGAAGAATACAATGCATGCAGTTCTGTGTTGTGCAACTTTCTCCATTCTCCTGTAACTTCATCCTCTTAGCCCCAAATATTTTCCTGAGCACCTTATTCTCAAACACCCTTAACCAATGAATAATTTCGAGGGAAAAACTGTTCCGGAGCCGGGTATCGAACCCGGGACCTTTGGTTTAACGTACCAACGCTCTACCACTGAGCTACCCGGGAACTCTAACCGACACCGATCCAATTTTTCCCTCTATATCCACAGACCTCAAAGTGGGCTGACAACCGTCAAGCAACCAACTTCGAGTGCACACTAACTCCGTGGATCTAGAGGGAAAAATTGGATCGGTGTCGGTTAGAGTTCCCGGGTAGCTCAGTGGTAGAGCGTTGGTACGTTAAACCAAAGGTCCCGGGTTCGATACCCGGCTCCGGAACAATTTTTCCCTCGAAATTATTCAAATCAACTTTACAGGGAGTTATACCTGAAATCTTGATTTACCCTTAACCTATGTTCCTATCTCAAAGTGAGAGTCCAAGTTTCACAACCATAAAGAACAACCGGTAATATAACTGTTTTATAAATTCTAACTTTCAGATTTTTTGACAGTAGACTGAATGATAAAAGCTTCTCAACCGAATAATAACAGGCATTTCCCATATTTATTCTGTGTTTAATTTCCTCCCGAGTATCATTTATATTTGTTACTGCTGCTCCAAGATATTTGAACTTCTCCACCTCTTCAAAAGATAAATTTCCAATTTTTATATTTCCATTTCGTACAATATTCTGGTCACGAGACATAATCATATACTTGGTCTTTTCGGGATTTACTTCCAAACCTATCTCTTTACTTGCTTCCAGTAAAATTCTCGTGTTTTCCCTAATCGTTTGTGGATTTTCTCCTAACATATTCACGTCATCCGCATAGACAAGCAGCTGATGTAACTCGTTCAATTCTAAACCCTTTCTGTTATCCTGGACTTTCCTAATGGCATACTCTAGAGCAAAGTTAGAAAGTAAAAGTGATAGTGCATCTCCTTGCTTTAGCATTCATAAATATACAATTATTAACATTTTTTGAGCGAATTTTAGGAATATAGGTATTTAGATTTTTATTTTATTCACAAAATAGTCCTAATAAATGTCACTCGAGGTCTGATATTACTATAGATAAAAACGTATTTGACTGCCACAATTATATCCTATCTAGATCTCTATCTTCAACGTCCTTCTAACAGTAACACGCATAAACTTGGAATCAAACTGAAATGAAATACAGCGAATTAGGTCCGGACCAGCGGGGGTTCAGAGAACTTGTGGGTCGATATAGAAGCGTAACAATAACTTAGTAAAATAAACAATGAGATTACACTTTCAGCTTTATCTTGGCGTCTGCAAGAACATTCCATTCACACCCCATGTGTCATCCAGGGGCTCCAGGACGCATAATTCAAGCATCCCTGCGTGTGCCCACGTGTTCAGTGCACACTGAACGGTGATATCTGTACATTCCTCTGTCATGTAACATGCGGAGTCAATGTAATTTTTTTCCTTGTCTCGGCTAAACAAGTTGCTGGTTCCGATTGTAAATCTGACGTCACTGCAATTGTAAATTCTGATTGGTGGAAGGCTGTCGACAGCCGGTTATCTTTAGCCATTGCCAGTAGCAGACATTATCGATGACTCGGCCCGTGACTATGGCGTCACATGACGAGTATTTCTAACCGCCATTCTGCCTAAGCGTTCGATGTTTATACATAAATTACGAAACTAATAATCCAGTATCATGAAATATAATTATGTTCTATGTTATGACTAGGCACCTTTTTTTGTCCCAGGGCGTACGGAGAAAGGTTAGCTGTTCATAGACTATAATGACGTGACGTCATATTTGACGCGTGCCACAGAATCTTGTTTGTGCTGAATTTGACCTTCTATTCATGATTCAAATCAAGACCTTATAGACATTTGCAAAGCATTATAGTGATAAAGATCGATACTACGATGAAGTTTCCTACAATTTAAATTATTCCTTCATTTAATTTATTTATTTTCACTGGCAGAATTAAGATCATAAGGCCTTCCCAGCGAATAGGGATTATAAAGAATGGACACTTCGCGTCGGTACCTTTGATGTAGCCGGACCGATTTCAATGACCTTCAAGCCAGCTAGAGCGTCAGATTCTGCTTTCTCCCTAGAGTTGGCGCTGACATCACACCAGCTAGTAGTCGACACAGCGGAAATATAACACATATAATTAATACATCTAGGTACATTATGTACTCAAATAAAATAAATTGGATCCATAAAATAATAAATCCGTCATTAACTGTAATGTCTAGACTCTAGAGTTCCTTTATAATGAGAGTTCAGACGTTGACCCCTACAACAATTAAAATATGTCATGATTTGATAGCGCTGAAAATGGAAAAACAAAACTCTTACGAGAAGTAAAACCATATACCTATATTATATTATATACAAATATTAAACGAATTCGATACTTAATTTTATAATGTATTGTATTATTTTATAATATAATTTATGATATCTGAAATATAAAATATTATTATTACAACTAGTTTGTCACTGAGAAATAAGGAAAAGCTGTTAACTTGAATTTATTTGAAGCAAAGCGTTACTGGATTATGCAATAAGGTAGGCGATGTTTGGATCCTGTGCCTTAATTCTATTCTCAATTATTATCTTAGCGTATACTCGATTACACTACCTCTAGCGCTTGAAAGTGGAACTATACGCTGGCGCACAGAGAAACAAAACACAGGAAAATTCGCTCAGTGTCCATTCTTTATAATCCCTATTCGCTGGCCTTCCTTTCCACTCAACCAGTATAAAAATGCATTATAAATATAAATTACAGCAACACAGATACAATGGAATAATAATAATAATAATAATAATAATAATAATAATAATAATAATAATAATAATAATAATAATAATAATAATAATAGCAAAATGTACATGTGTTTAGTTACATGTAATTCCAAGAGTAACACAATTACAATTTAGTGTTAAATAAGACAATTTCGATCAAGAAATTATATTTCTTAATGAAGGACAATGACACATTAAAAATAAAAATAATATTCCACGAAAGTCATATTTGAAGAGAGAACATATTCTAGAGACGACAATCGGCTTTGGAAAGTAGTCAATGTCTGAAGCCCCTTTATACACTATTTACAAATGAGTAGAGTATAGTATAATGAAATAAAATACCTTTAATTACAACATACAACACTGTACATAATAGTGTAAATAATGCTTGATCAATGTAGGCCTACATTTTTTATCATAGTGTAAATAGTAAAAATGGTGTACATGTAGGCCTATAAAGAATATAAATTGTAAATAGGCCTACATCGTGTCCCGCTTAGAGGGATCGGGAAATAAATGCTCACCATTTAAAATCAGATGAAGATATTGTTTTGATTGACATCTGATAAGATGCAGAAACTGTCCAAGTTTATGCACCAGTGGTATAAAAACAGTTGCATGTTCATGCGCATGCGCACTAACATTTATTCTGGAAACAAGCCTGGCGCCATTCAGTAGAACATTCCGTCATTGGACCATTCTTCTTCATGGAGGCAACAGTCAAAGGGAATGTGTATCTGGACATGTCGCAGAAAATTTGTTGTTGATCAACTCCTCCCAGAATCGGTTTTTCAGCAACATGGAGCTCCACCCCATTACTATGGTACAGTGCGTGGCTTCTTGAATGCAAACTTTGCAGATAGGTTGATCGGAAGAGGAGAACCCTTGCCTGGCCATTTAGGTCACCCGACTTGACGCCCATTGACCTTCCTCTGGGGCTTTGTGACAAGTGTTGTGTACCAACGTGATACAGCTGATACTTTGGAAAAACTGAGACAACGCATTATAAATGCAGCTGCGCTAATCACTCCACAAATGTTAAAACAATTTCTATCTTGAAAAAGAAAGCAAAAAACGAACAAAATTGTATTGAACCTTTTTGTTTTGAATATCTCAAAGAATAAACCTCTCCAATTAATGGCATTACATCCGGTTATATAATTTTAGAGCAAGAGAATCAAAATTATTCGCATTTGTTTGTTTGTATTTACAAATGCATGATTAAGCTAAATTTGAAGCACACAACGGTAATGTTGGCTGCTAATCTCTTCTGGTTTCTCTTTTGAAACACACTATTTTATTATCAGCCAACACTAGACATTTAATAAAGCGAGACTCCTTTTCATGCTGCGTAACATAGGAAGGCTACTGTAGTCGAAACAAATGCAAGACAAAGAGCACAAACTTAGTTTTTATAGAAGGGAAATCACTTTCTCACTATAAAGTGAATCGGGACTGTTACCTACCAATTCAGACTTTTTTTTATGTAACGCCGCTGTATAAACTATTCTCTTTATCAATGAATTGGTGATGGTAGCATATAATATAATATAATATAATATAATACAATATAATGTTTTATTTTCGCTGGCAGAGTTAAGGCCCTAAGGCCTTCACTTCCACTCAACCAACCTTAATCAATACAACAGTGACATACATATTTAAATTATGAATATTTATTATTATTATTGTATTTCCAATGGGGAGTAGCCCTATTTTACATATGTATGCTAGAGCTATAGTTTTACACAAAAATAGGCCTAAGCATAAAACAAATTGAAAAGAAAAATAAATTAGCTTACACAATGGAAATAAAACCTAAACAATCCGTAATTTAAACATTGCGATTGCAAATCAAACATCAGTCACCAATTGAGACTTACAGAAAACAGTTACAACACATAAACAAAACATTTCTTATAGCGGTACTCTATGAATATTTACAATACACTTAAAATATTCTCCAGCAATATTCTTCAGTTACGTTTTCACGACTAGTATAGGCTATGTTTATTTAATTTGAGATAAAACCTACAAGAAAAAGTAATAACTTAATGTATGTGCTAATGTAATTCAATTGAGTCTATATCTAATAATGTAAAAAATTATAACTAATGAGATATCTAAATCTAAAATATATTGATATAATGAGAATATTAATGTAATGAGATTTTGCCATTAGAGGTTTTGTATTCTATTTAGAGAAATTAAGGGTAATAATAAGAATGGACAGATGTTAGTTTCATTATAAGTAACAAATATTAATCAGTAATTAATCTGTTAAGCAAGAATTTATGTAATTTTGACCTAAATTAAGTTATTGTCCAACAACCCCTTACACCACTTGGAAGCGAGTTCCAATTTCTAGCAACTGAAACTGTATAGGATGAAGAATATAAAGATGTTTTGTGGTAGGGTATAATGAGTAAATTGTTATGATGAGACCTGGTACATAGCTGATGATATGCGGATAAATTTTGAAAATGAGAAGCCAAATAGATTGGGGTAGCGGTGCGCAGAATTTGAAATAAGAGAACAAGAGAATGCAGGGCTCGTCGATCGCTTAGACTTAACCAAGACAGATTTTGGAAAGACGGGAAAACATGATCATACTTACGAATATTGCAAATGTAATGGACGTACGCATTATGCACACGTTGTAGCCTGCTGCTCAAATTTGCATTTAGGTTACTTAATGTCGCAGTAGTCGAAGTGTGGCATCACGAGTGTTTGTACAAGGATTAATTTTAGTTAATCAGGAAGAAAGTGCTTGAGTAGCTATTTTGCAAGATGAGATTGAGGATTAGCTAAACATTACCTGACACTTGTCTTACGATTAGAAAAATCTCGAAAGAACAAAGCCAGGTAATCAGCCCAGTTATTCATAGATTTCAAAAAGGCATATGACTCGGTTAAGAGAGAAGTTTTATATGATATTCTTATTGAATTTGGTATTCCCAAGAAACTAGTTCGATTAATTAAAATGTGTCTCAGTGAAACGTACAGCAGAGTTCGTATAGGTCAGTTTCTATCTGATGCGTTTCCAATTCACTGAGGGCTAAAGCAAGGAGATGCACTATCACCTTTACTTTTTAACTTTGCTCTAGAGTATGCCATTAGGAAAGTCCAGGATAACAGAGACGGTTTGGAATTGAACGGGTTACATCAGCTGCTTGTCTATGCGGATGACGTGAATATGTTAGGAGAAAATACACAAACGATTAGGGAAAACACGGGGATTTTACTGGAAGCAAGTAAAGAATAGGTTTGGAAGTAAATCCTGAAAAGACAAAGTATATGATTATGTCTCGTGACGAGAATATTGTACGAAATGGAAATATAAAAATAGGAAATTTATCTTTCGAAGAGGTGGAGAAGTTCAAATATCTTGGTGCAACAGTAACAAATATAAATGATACTCGGGAGGAAATTAAACACAGAATAAATATGAGAAATGCCTCTTATTATTCGGTTGAGAACCTTTTATCATCCAGTCTGCTGTCAAAAAATCTGAAAGTTAGAATTTATAAAACAGTTATATTACCGGTTGTTCTTTATGGTTATGAAACTTGGACACTCACTTTGAGAGAGGAACATAGGTTAAGGGTGTTTGAGAATAAGTTTCTTAGGAAAATATCTGGGGCTAAGAGGGATGAAGTTACAGGAGAATGGAGAAAGTTACACAACACAGAACTGCACGCATTATATTCTTCACCTGACATAATTAGGGACATTAAATCCAGACGTTTGAGATGGGCAGGGCATGTAGTACGTATGGGCGAATCCAGAAATGCATATAGAGTGTTAGTTGGGAGGCCGGAGGGGAAAAAGACCTTTAGGGAGGCCGAGACGTAGATGGGAAGATAATATTAAAATGGATTTGAGGGAGGTGGGATATGATGGTAGAGACTGGATTAATCTTGCTCAGGATAGGGACCGATGGCGGGCTTATGTGAGGGCGGCAATGAACCTCCGGGTTCCTTAAAAGCCAGTAAGTAAGTAAGGTAATCAGCCCAAGTGGGAATCGAACTCACACCTGAGCGCAACTTCGGATCAGCAGGCAAACGCGCTACCGCCTGAGCTACGCCGGTGGCTATTTTAGTCTTACCGGAGAACAAATATAATTAAGCAATATAGTATGAAAAAGTTACCAGACTAAAATCTGACACATACCGTAGGCTAAATGTCCTTAATTTCGTTCTTGACTAATATGTTTGCGAAGAGGTCATTAGCAAAATATTAACCTTCGTCAAATTATTATGTCGTAGCTTAAGTCTTGACAGGTCTGAAAATTAAACAGGTAGGCTATAGAATGGAACAAGCTTATTATCTAGTAAGATCTTACGTTGTGAAAATGAACTCGTCCTTCTCCTTAAGAAAACAAGAAGTAATCCGTTTTAGTTCATCTCGCAATCGCCAGAGTATGATCTTGACTGAACGTGGCCTACTCTGAATTTAGAATGCCTCATGTCTGCTTTGTACGCACTACAGAACTAACAAGTGACTGCAGATAGGATTTAAACGTCATGGATCAAGACAGGGAGATGGACGGACAAGCAACCAGTCAAGCCAGAGAGCGTGTGTGTATGTGTGTGTTGTTTGTGATGAATATTCCACAACTTGTTAATTTCCGACATTCGCTACCGTAAGGTAATGAGAGGCAAGCGAGCGGTTTCCTTTGATGTGCGCTCCCAACCAATCCGAGCTCGATTCGTGGGAACCTGTTCTGATTGCGTGACAGAGACAGTTAATGAGCGCCCAGGCCTATTACCCATCCTGAAAACATCCAGCCTTGCTATTAGAGCCGTTTGTAAAATATTATGTGACTCCGAACCTTACAGAAGCAAAATAATTGCGTAGTAGAGGAAAATAGCCATCAATGGACCAGCTAACGATTACTTATTTTATCTAACAAAGGCAATACCTTAAAATTCCGTTCATAGACTTGAACAATTATATTACTAACCAGCCGTACCCGTGCGCTCCGCTGCACCCGTTAGAAATAAATATAAAGTAATTACATAATTAAAATAGGACATTTGATCCAGGGAACATTCGTGTTTGATAGACGTATAAATCGTTTATTATGTTACTTAATTTAAATTGTATTAAAAGAATTAAAATGCGATCATTTTGATCCAGAGACCACTCATTTGGTGATAAAAATTATTTTAGGAAATACAGGAAACGAATGCCTATCAATTTTTCTATGCATAGGAAGCTATTTTAATCTTACCTGTCCTCGATTCACTCAGAAGTTACTGTAATAACATGATAGCATTATGTCCATCTAGAGAAGCTACACTTTCCAATGGTGAAATAATAATTAATTATACAAATCGGTTAATTTAGCTTCTGATATTACTTCATACAAACACAGAAATATTCTCTGTAGGCTATGTTTCATAGCTTTCGATTGTTGTTGTCCAAGGCCCCTTATAAGCGAAGTCATTTGTTTTTTATTTCATTACACCGCCTTAGATGGCGTTGTTATTGTAATTTTGAAACTCATTTAGCTCATTAAATATCAGTCCTATCAAAATTTTGCATGGAATAAAACTTATCGGAAATTATTTTTAAAGAAACTTTTGTTATGTAATATTTTTCATGAACATTTATATTCCAATTTTCATATAATTCGGTTCAGCCATTATCGCGTGAAAAGGTAACAAACATCCAGACAGACAGACAGACAGACAGACAGACAGATAGACATACAAACAAAAATTTCAAAAAAGCGATTTTCGGTTTCAGGGCGTTTAATTATATATGTTAGGACCAATTATTTTTGTAAAATCGAAAATTGCCAGAAAAATTTCGGCTACAGATTTATTATTAGTATAGATAAGCAGAGATCGGAAGTTTAGGCATTATGAATCATTAAAATAGGCAGGCAAAAAGGCATCATAAATAGCTAAAATAGGCAGGCAAAAAGGTATCATAAATAGCTAAAATAGGCAGGCAAAAAGGCATTATAGCCTAAATAGCTAAAATACTCAATAAAAGGCAATTACAAAAACCTTGCACTAGACCCACAAAGGAATTTCGGCAGCAAGAAAAGCTTTACATGCAAATTGAGATTTTCGACTCGATGTTGCAATTACTGTTGGAAGCAAAGAAAACTTCTTCCCAGTAGCCTTGGAAAGTGCATTTTTGTGTTTGGTTGTACTGATATGTTGCGATATGAAATACTTAGCTAGCTACAACAATGTCACAATGAAAACTGAAAGAAAAATAACCGTTAAAAATAACGTTAGACCCACACTCATTGTTGCCTTGTCAAATAAACACAAGCGATAATTAAAACGCTTACTGTCATACATTTTTGCACGGCAGCACTCATCGTTGCAAAGAGAATATTAACTGACTGAAAGACAATAATATACATTCGGTGAAGTCACTTTCATTGTAGCTGTTATAGAAATAAATTAAAATATATCTGTAGGCAATTTTTAATAATACATTAATAAATAATAGATAAATAATCAAATAAAGGCAAAAAAGCATCTATTTTTGTAAATTATGCATTTATATTTAAAAAGACAAGAAAAGGGCAACATAAAACTGTGACGTTTCAGTTACAAAGGTATAATTCGTACATATTTACTTTCAAAATGAAGAGAGGTTTAACAAATTTAAAAAGGCACCCTGCCAAATTTCCGGTCTCTGATAATAAGGAAAGATAAAATGAAGTTTCAGGGCTACATCCTATTAATATCTGTTTAAAGATTAGCTCATTTAAAATTCTACTATTGATTCAATAAAAGCGACAGGATTCTATGAAGGGACCACCATGTTTCAATGAATGGACCAAAAGAAAAATTAAAAAATATCTCAAAATAATGTCAAAAAATGACAAATCAAAACAGTGAAGAAACATAGATTCTATTAATTGATGTTGAAGTTACATTTAATCCAATTGTAATCTTATTTTGAAACTTAAAATCATGAAAACAAAGTCCTTGTCACTTCGAAAAGTTTTAGGCTAGTTCAAATTAGCTAATACAGTAGTTAAAAAATGTTAGCATACAACTTTAAATTACATGACAGCAACATAATGATGTGATTGTACACCTGAAATTATTTTCTGGAATCTGAGATTATTCTTATACTGTAGATAAAACAGTCTTCCTTTTCGAGACACACATGCCACACGAAGTATTTCTTTTGACTCCGCCTAACATTTGCACAAGCTTCATGTACCCATTTCCTGCAAGACATACACTGAATCATATTTTCCTCGATGGTTTCTTCATATATGAAACAAAACCAGGAGTCTTGATTTTGATTGCTTCCTAAAGGGAATTGGTTTCCATGAATGATACATTTTAAAATGCAGTCCATTCATGGGAACTCCAGCTGGTCCATGCATAGCGACTTCTCCATTTTATAATCACACTTCAAGAGCGCTTAAGAGGTTGTACAAAATTTATGAATACACAAATATATATGCTATGTTTGGTATTGTAGTTTATGATATTCACACAACATACAGGGTGATTCACGAGGATTTACCGTCCCTTACGCAGCTTATTTCCGAAGACATTCTGAGCAAAAAATGTCATGTAAACATTTGTCCTAATCTCAATATTTTCAGAAGTTGTTTGTACAGTACCATTATTCTTGAGTTTTAAGGGTAAAAGATATTACAAATAAAGACTGAAGTATTCAGGAGAATCATTTCTTTAATTAGGTAGTATTCTGAAGCTAAAAATGTGTTGTGAATTCGATAGTTGCTACGTATAGATTTTTTATTATTTTTTTTTATTTTTAACTACAAAATTACATTTTCTTACGTATTTATCACAACAATTGTTACAAATCACACCACTCTTGTAAAATTGTTTAATAATAATAATAATAATAATAATAATAATAATAATAATAATAATAATAATAATAATAATAATAATTTATTTTAGCTGGCAGAGTTAAGGCCGTAAGGTCTTCTCTTCCACTCAACCAGCAAAAAGTATATATACATATGCATGAACTTACAAAGAATTCAACAATTTGATTTAGATGAGAGTTACATGTATACAAGAGTTATTTACGAATTAAACAACAAAATACTATGAACTATTAATTAAACACTGAAATAAACTGTGTAGCAGAATTAAGCTAAAATACATAGAATGTTAATATATTTCAAATAATATTAGATAATAGAAAGAGATTATTATGAGACAATTTTGAAAATACAGCACTATCAGGATGATGTCTAAAGAAAGAAGTAACAATGTAGTCAGTGATAGTTTAAATCAGTATGATTGGAGTGAAATGCTAATAAGGTTATCTTTTAAGCTGTTTTTAAAGGTGTTTATTTTCTTGTAGCCCCTAATACTTTGTGACAAGGAATTCCATTGACGCGAGGTGGATACTGTAAAAGATGATGAATAACAAGATGTTCTATGAAGAAGTATACTTAGCGTGCCACAGATAAGTGATCTGGTATTTACGTCGTGGTTAAAGTATAGATAAGAGAAACGAGACGAAAGGTAATTTGGTGTTGAGGTGTGCAGAATTCGAAAGAGTAAAGCCAAAGAGTGTAAAGTTCTGCGTTCTTTAAGTCGGAGCCACGAAAGACTTGCGAAGGACGGTGATATGTGATCATATCGTTTAAGACTGTACATTGGGATGTATAATTAAACTGTAAAGAATCAAGTTCCTATAGCCGTATGATTTGCAATAATATTTGTGTTAAGTACGTAAGAATGGTGTAATTTTTAGTTAAAAATTAAAAAATAAAATCTGTACAAAGCAATTAAGAACATATTTTTAGCTTCAGAACACTAGCCAATTAAAGAAATGATACTTCTGATTAGTTCATTCTCTATTTGTAATATTTTTTTTACACTTAAAACAAAAGAAAATATATTTTACTAACAACTTTTATGCAACTTTGAAAATATTGAGATTAGGACAAATGTTTATATGACATTTCTTGCTCAGAATTGTCTTTGGAAATAAACTCCGTATGTGACGGTAAATCCTCGTGAATCACCCGGTATCTGTGTTCAGTGCAAAATGTGCTAATTATATTCAGTTTTATTGCAAAAAGATAGTAGCTTCATTAGTTGTTTATATTTTATCCCCCTAAATTTCTGATTGTAATAAATGAATGAGCGATAAAATGAAACTCCTAGATACCCACGACTTACTCTGAAAAAGGAGAGAAACTCAGTTAAAATTGTATTTTTTAGAATGTTTTTGTTGTTTTTCACAACTTTGTAAAAGTGGAGCTACCTTCTTTACAGGGAGCCCTTCAATTTATTGATGATCGTTCGTAGAATTCAATACTGGTATTTAATAAGTAATAAGTTTATATTACAGGCACATAATCATGACACAAGACGAAATACTAATTCAACATTATTAGAACCTAAATGTCTCACATCTGCTGGTCTAAAGCATAGCATTAATTTTGGCCCTCGGTTGTACAATGCTTTAACTAAATTACACCCAGAACTTCTAACATGTAACCCACTAACATATAACAAGAAAATTAGGAACGTGTTAATATCTTCAATTTGATTAAATAAATTTATAGCCTATGTGTATGAATTAATCAACCTATATTATATTTGTATTCTATAATTTTGAAATATATATATATATATATATATATATATATATATATATATATATATATATAAATTGTCCTACTTTTAAGGTGCGATATTATTCTTCTCTAGTGTTAATATTATATTATATAATTCCATTGCCGCTAAAATTTAAATTTTAGTTTCTATTTCATTTTATTTATTTATTTATTTTTTTATTTTTATTTTCTATATTTCTCTTATATTAATATTATATTATATAATTTCTGTAACTGTAATTTTAATTTTATTTCCTATTTTATTTTATTTTATATTCTCTTATAGGCCTATTAATATTATATCTGAACTGCGACCCAACACGAGCGCTGCTCATTCGATCTCAAATTTTGTTAATACTACTGTATCTCTTTTTTTATATTGATTGTATTATTTTATTTCTATTTCTCTTGTTTGTAATTATATTCTTTATTCTGTTTATTTAATTTAAATAAATGAATAAATAAAAAAATAAATCGGGATTTGATGCTTATCAATGAACTTTATATTATGACAAAGGAAACTGAAGGAAACGATTAGAGAAATCTTTTGCTTATGAATGATAACGCAGACAACTTTAATTTAAAAAAATACGATAATTTAAAAGTATAATTTTCTTCTGATGACAAAATGGGGCCTATATGATTTAAAGAAAGATTATATACCCAATTTCACAAATCACAGAACAAGAAGATGAATAAATACTGCAGAAAATAGCAATGAATTTTTAATGTGAAGGAGGAAGAAACATTGAACTTAACGGAAAATGAATCGGTATAGGTTATTGCTAGAAATTCATGCAGATTGAGAAGTTTATCTTACATTACCAGTTGCTAATGTGAATTCTAATTTTTGTGACTGAGTATACCTATATACAATAATCGTACGGTTTTCCACATGTCAGGAGACATCTCAACCGTTTATAAAAACCGATACATTGCGGTCAGCGGAGGTACGGAGGGTTTATATTGAAGTTAATTTTCAATCTATTTACTTCATTGGATCAATCACATTATCAGATATATTGAACACATCCTGCACCCTTTCCATCTTTATATTCGGAACCTTTGATGTTAATTTTCAATATATTTATCTCATTTGGTCAATCACATTACAGGTAAAATGACACTAGGATATAAAATATGCAGTGTACGCGGACACAACTTTGTGCTTAAAGTTCTGCGTATCTTGCGTGCGAGAAAACTGTAATAACCTTCCCTTCACTTCTGATTTTTTTTTCTCTTTTATAAGGGGCTGTTTCTAGATTTCAAATTTTCTTCGATTTCCCACTCTCCTAATCTCCATTAGGCCTACATCTTAGGGGAAGCTTGCCTATATTGTACCGGCGCCTAAATTGTATCACCTTAGTTGCTTTCGTGTTTCTAGTTTCTGCGGGAAGAAAACCGTTCCGGTGAATATCACTGTTTTGAAGGCCATAACTCGGAAACCAAGTATTTCCGGACACATGTTGTAATGAACTTTTTGTATTGTCTGCATATGGGGAATACATACCTGAAATTATGCCCTCTATTTTTTAAACACTCTGTATAGAAGTTTCACTGTAGTAGTAATTAAATGGTGAATGAAAAGGAAAGATATCCTATGGACAAGAGAGTAATGAAGTTGAGGAAGAAGAATGATGAAGTCAAGCCAATAACAATGATGTTGACGACGGTAAGCATGATTACGACGATGTTTTGTAATAATTTCAAGGGAAAAATTGTTCCGGGGCCGGGTATCGATTCCGGGACCTCTAGTTGAACGTACCAGCGGTCTAACAACTGAGCTACGCAGGAACTCCACCCTACGCCGTCTCAATTTTTCCCCTTATATCCACACAACTCGCATATGTTGACCAGACGCCAGAGACCCACATCGAGTGCACACAAACTCTGTGTGACTTGGAATTGTGGTTTTCTGTAAGGATATATGTACAGCTGTCAAAAAAAAAGTGGCCGCACTCGTGAACAGCGAATATTTTCAAAGTCCACTTCGGGTCGCGGCGATGTTACACGATGCATGTGCTTGTACAAGGAGTTCGGAACTATAAAAGTGTTCCATATCTGCGCCTCGTAGACCAGCGGTAGAGTGCTTGTTTAATGATTCGAAGGTCGTGGGTTCGGGCCTTCTTCAAGTTTTCATTTTATTTTTTAATCGTTCTTTAGCGATGTAAATGATATTCAAATTATTATTTATATCCAGTTATTGTTCTTCATGGATATCACGTTATTTATATTTTGTTATCGTTCTTTAGAGATATGAATAAAATTCAGGTCATCATTTGTATTCTGTTATCGTATTATAACGATACGAATAATAATTATTATTGTATCTCCAATGGGGGTTAGCCCTATTTTACATATGTATGTTAGGGCTATAGTTTTATACACAAAAAAGATAAGCATAAAGAGAAATGGAAAAGAAAATTAAATTAGCTTACGCGATGTAAACAAAACATAAGCAATCCGTAAATTAGGCATTGCGATTGCAAAACAAATGTCAGGTATCAATTTGAAACATACAAAAACATTAACAACACACATACGTAACACTTCTATAACACAAATATGCAGCTTACCGTACCATACATAATAAATTAATACACAATAGTCACACAAACACAATCAAACTATAATTACGACATTGCGACGACATCAAGCATCACATAACTGACTCACATACATAACAAATCAAGCATCCGTTACAACTCACACTTCAACATAGTAACCACACTTTTAAAAGTTACAAATTTGGCTCCAAGAAGAATAAATAGGACACTGTTACTAATTAGTATTCTTCTACAATTTCTTAAATACATCTGTAATAAATCTGTGAAATTCCGATATGAATAATATTCACGTTTTTTATATTGTTATCGTTCTTTAGCGATTTAAATAATATTCAAGTTATCATTTATATTGTTTTCCTTCATTAGCATTATAAAACAATATTCAAGTTATTTATATTGTTATTGTTCTTTCACAATATATTAATTAAACAAACCGATATTTATCATTTATATTCTGTTATCGTTCTTTAGTGATACTGTATAAATAATATTCAACTTATTTATATTGTAATCGTTCTTTAGCGATATAAATAACATAAATTTAATATTAGGTTTTGAAAAATCCAGTTGCATAATACTGGTATTAGTTTTTCTTTTTGCATTATTACATTATACTATCTTGAACCACAATAAAATGAAAAGGAGTAACGAGGAATTGAACCTGAGACGTTGACATCTAAATTCCGACGTTCGTCCGCTGAGCTACGAGAGCAAAAGTGTGGAAACATTTTCGGAAAAATTGGCCCAATCACACTCTAAGATTTTCTGATGATTCCTAGAAGCTAGTCCAGGATGCGGGGGACAAAGGCTAATTGAGATTTCCCGGTCTCTGACCGGGTCAAACATCCTGATAGAATTAATATTTAACCCTTGCCGTGACTTTCGGTGAAGTCCGGAGGGCCCAATTAGTCAAATCCACTCTCCTCATCTCCACGCTTGGGCCCCCTGGAATTTAATAAGATGCGAAAGAGATAGTGATGTGCGGAAAGCAACGGGATGTTACCGCATTTAGGCCTATCCTTCCCAAGAAAACTGCAAACATGAACAAAGGAAGCTTTTAATAGAAGAAGAAGGATCTTCTGCGGACCTCTGGAAAAAGAAGTAAGGAAGAGACTAGTGAAGTGCTTTGTGTGGAGTGTGGCATGTATGGGGAAAGAACATGGACATTACGACGAAATGAAGAGAAACGAATTGAAGCATTTGAAATGTGGATGTGGAGAAGAACGGTGCGTGTGAAGTGGACAGACAGAATAAGAAATAAAATTGTGTTTGAAAAAGTGAGTGAAGAAAGAATGATGCTGAAACTGATTAGAAAGAGAAAAAGGAATTGGTTGGGTCTCTGGTTGAAAAGAATAATAGACGACATTAGGATACGTGGATCATATGCGGAGACTAAGAGGAAGGCAGAAAATAGGAAAGATTGGAGGTTGCTGGGTTTGCAATGAAAGACCTGCCCATGGACAGAACATTTATGTGTGTATGTTCAGAATGCCTGGAATATCGTGTCTAAGAACAGTCGCTATTTGCAAAGACTAGTCAATTCCATGCCCACTAGACCGCAAGATGATGGAGATAAGAGGAAGATAGACTAAATATTGAATTGTGGCTTTTTGTTTTGTTTTTTGAACGCTTGTTTGAATGTTTTAAGGCCGACGCCAGTAAATTTGTTATGTTTATGCCACGAAAGATATTTTATTCAGAATAAAATCTTTTTTCTTTCCATTTGCAGCCACAATATCATAATGATAATGATAAAGTCATGGCATAATATATTAATGAACCTGATGTTAATTACTAAAATAATCATAAAAGAGAAAGGAGCCATTATGTCTAGTTTGTCTCTCTCAAAAACAGAACAAAGAGGACATAAAAAGCACGAGGTTGTAGTCGAACGCAGGACCTCATGAATAAGAGGCCTGAACGCTACCATTATGCTATCGAATAACACACAGTATACTTCAATTATAACTGTAGATATCAGCCAACGTGGTCCAACAACATGTAACATCGCCTGGCTCCGAATTGTAGCGAAGATACCCGAAAGGAACTTTGTTTGAGGAGAGCGGCCACTTTTTCTTTTGACAGCTGTACATGAACGACAAAAAAAAAAAAAAAAAAAAAAAGGGAAACAAAGAAAAGGGCGTGAAACATTACAATTGCTATTAATGTGGCACCATGTGCTTAATTAGGATTTGGCAGGATTTTTTAACACAATTATCACAAAGTCATCCCTCAGAGATGTTGGCAGAGCAAACTGCCGTCGAAATTCTTCGAAAAAAGCTGGTATAGTCCCTCGAGCACCTATGAGCAAGCCGAATACCTCAACGTGAATTAAGGCATATTTCAGCTTGAAATAATTGACTGTAGGCTCATAGATCGACTTCTTCTCAAGGTGGACCTCGGCTGACTGATGACATCCTACTTCGGAACGTATCGTGGGCTCCACAATGACTTGTTAGAACTTAAATATCTGACAAAAGTACTGTAAAAAAAAGGTTACTAATAGGCTAATATTTTTCAAATCAATTTTATCAGAGTAATAAAAGAGTACAGGGACATCATTTTATTTTTACTTCAATTTTTATTGTACCTGAGTTTTTTAATGTACTTCACCCCACCCCTTCTACTAATGAAGTTCAACCGTCCTCCACACAGATCCAAGACCGCATTTACAGTCAGAGTAGCCTTACGGTCATAGTAAACCGTACGTTCCAAAAATATGTTCGCATTTTCCAGTGACGAAGGAGCTTTCAATATTGCATCATTTTCGCACAGATACTGTCGTCCATTTGCCTACGTCGTATCCCTGTTTCCCCCACCAGCTTTTATTCGCCAGCTAGTGGCTGGGATGTTTTAGCTCTTTTCTGAGAACATTAATTTCTGTAGGAATTGGACGTCTACATAATGTTATGCAACTGTTTAAAATAACTTAAATAAAAGGGCCTCGTTAAGTAATTAACTGTCACGTGATTTCCTCCCTTTCTACGACCCTACGACATAACCACTTGTACGGACAGTAGATAGTATGTCTGAGTAATTTTATCTTTTCGGATCGGGCAGAAGTGAAGATTAAATTTACAGTACGTAAGATACTCTTTTATAGAGCAGGTACAGAATTATTTCAACATGACAACATGAATTACTAGTACGAAGGACGAAACTGGTAATTGGAATTAGGTACAGTAGTTTATAGTGCGATAATATGCGCATTAGAACTGAAGCCTGTATCGTAATGAACGGCCACCATTTTAAAAAATGTGTTTAAATATCCATATTATGATTATTTTTCAATTTAACTTCATTCTCTATATTGTACGCTAATGTGCTGTTGACAGTATAATATACACTGCATAATGAATACGTCCACATGGACAGCTCAGTTCGTGAGTAAAAACACTCATTGTTACTACTGTACTGTATTTTGATTAAACAAAAACCCAATGAAAATGATCAAACTCAAAAGCGCAATATTTCCTAGTTTACGTAAATGGATGAACTACTTTTCTTCCCTCCTATACCTAGTAAATTGATTTGTTTGTATATTACGCCAGTATCATCGAACCCCAGTTGTGGAAGGGGGTAGCAAACGGCGTTGATCCAGAGGTATAGGCAAGTTAATATTAAAAATGTTAGTAAAAATAAAATGATGTCCCTGTACTAATTCAGCAGTTACATCATTTTGTAACAATAACGTTGTAATGGTCTCTCTGGCATCTTTAATATTTTTCCTGTATGTAATAAATACTTCTTTCTAAGAAGTAGATTACTCTCAGAAATGTAGAGTTGTTAATTTTAATACAATTATTTTTTTTATTTGTCCTGTATAATAGTACATTATGCAACGAACCTATAATGAAGGTAATTAAGAAGTGAGTATGGATATTTATGAAACGAGCGCAAGCGAGTTTCATAATTTTCATACGAGCTTCTTAATTACCATTATAGGCGAGTTTCATACGACTTTTTATGCTCGACCATATTTCTAACTTGATATTATTAATTTTTTAGCAATGTCCCGTATGTTGTGAGATGTGCACAGACGCGAAAGTATTGATTTTTTCCGAGGAACAGATGTCCACATTGACCTTGCTAGGCCATAAGAACCTACAGAGATAACATTGAAATTAAATTAGACATTGAAAAACGAGATGACAAATTGAATTTATTTGAATATTATTTACAATTAACGCTAATTATTATAGTAACAGAACATAACCTTCTGCGACAATATTGGATTTCCAGCCTCCGTGACTTTTCGCTAATTCTCTTTCGATTGCATATCCGAGAATAATCGATACTTGCGGTTTTATAACAGTAGAAAGCTGACCTGTCATTGGATGAACAGTTGTAATCTGAGTCGTCATTGGCTGAAAGACCTCACCTTTAATGAGTAGGTGTACTTTAATGACATGCATTAAAGGACTGCTACCAGGTATATAATTACTACATTGCGGCATGGTCGAGCATAAAATATATTAAAATTCACATAATATTTTGTGACCTAATTTTTCTATTTTCAAAGAAATGAGCATTATTGTAGTCTACGTTTTGCATAAATGGATGTTAAATCAGTGTACAAAATTTCAGAATTCTATCTCTAATGCTTGTGAAGTTATGAAGTAATGTGTGAAAATATTCAACTTTTGTCAAATGTAATTTAGAGTAAAATGTGAATTTCTTAAAAATATCATTAGTAACATTTTTTTTTATACTTTTATCAGATATTTAAATTCTAATAAGTCTTGTTGTGGTACCTTGTAATTTTTGTCCAATTGTGAGTTCATTTTCTCATAAAATTTTTAAAATTTAGAGCCTGCATTTTCTGATAGGCTAATATTTGTGGTCGTTCATGTACATATACCCTAACGTACCACAATTCCAAGTCACAGAGAGATTGTGTGCACTCGATGTGGGACTCTGGCGTCTGGTCAATCCACGTGAGTTGTGTAGATATAAAGGGAAAAATTGAGACAGTGGCGGGGAGATCCTGCGTAGCTCAGTTGTTAAAGCGCTGGTACGTTCAACCAGATGTCATGGGATCGATACCCGGGCCCGGAATAATTTTTCCTTGTAATTATTCAAATCTATATTGTACGAAATAAAAATATAAAAATTGGAAATTTATCTCGTGAAGAGGTGGAGAAGTTCAAATATCTGGGAGCAACAGTAACAAATATAAATGATACTCGGGAGGAAATTAAGCACAGAATAAATATGGGAAATGCCTGTTATTATTCGGTTGAGGAATTTTTATCATCCAGTCTGCTGTCCAAAAATCTGGAAGTTAGAATTTATAAAACAGTTATATTACCGATTGTTCCTTATGGTTGTGAAACTTGGACTCTCACTTTGAGAGAGGAACATAGGTTAAGGGTGTTTGAGAATAAGGTGCTTAGGAAAATATTTGGGACTAAGAGGGATGAAGTTATAGGAGAATGGAGAAAGTTACACAACGCAGAACTGCATGCATTGTATTCTTCACCTGACATAATTAGGAACATTAAATCCAGACGTTTGAGATAGGTAGGGCGTGAAGCACGTACGGGCGAATCCAGAAATGCATATAGAGTTTTAGTCGGGAGGCCGGAGGGAAAAAGACCTTTAGGGAGGCCGAGACGTAGATGGGAAGATAATATTAAAATGGATTTGAGGGAGATGGGATATGATGATAGAGACTGGATTAATCTTGCTCAGGACAGGGACTGATGGCGGGCTTATGTAAGGACGGCAATGAACCTTCGGGTTCCTTAAAAGCCATTTGTAAGTCAGTATACAATTTTGTTATTCTAGATTTAATTTGTAATTCAGTAAATATAAAATATTCTTTGTTTCTCTATGATAAATTATCTAGCTTTAATTATTCAGGTAATCTTTTCGTACTTTGATTTTATTGTAATTGTAAATTTAATACTAATTGTAATATTATTTGTAATTGTAATTGTAAATTTAATACTAACTTAATTGTAATTTTATTGTTG